>NC_056748.1:263042345-263152345 GCF_019279795.1 Protopterus annectens | reverse complement strand
TGATTTCTGAGCCATCATGCCTTTATCTTATGCTTGTACATTATTGTTCCCTTTAATGCCTGATACTATCTTGTTAAGTTACACAATCATAGTATCACAGTACAATACTAGGCTTCCAGATGCTGCAACAGAGCTTAGCAAAGCTTTAGGTGTGCATTCTGACACATCTGCGTCAGATCCTGGCTCACGTTTCTAGTAAAGGGTGTAGTGTGGGAACCAGAGTCAGGTGACCAGATGTGTGATGTCATTCTGTAAGCCTGCAATGAAATGACATTTAGATACTAGTGAGAGATTTTACTCAGCAATCTGTTTCTGAAACCTTACAAGAAAGACCACTCACCCACTTCATCTTGCCTACTGTAGTACGTTACTTAACTAGGGAACAGTAATTCTTTAAACAGTTAGGAAAATGTAATGAGATTAGCTAAATGTTATTTTTTTCTGTATCTGTCTGCATCTATCCATCTGTGTTAAATGTTATATTTCCTGTGGTTGAAACTCTGGTGTTTATTGTGAAGAGGTATTCAGTATTGTCCTGTTTTATTTTTATTATTATTATTTCTTGTTAAATATAATTAAACTTTTCATTGTGGCTGGCCTTTTAGAGAATATTTTAAACTTTGAGAGTACTTGTATTTATTATTTGGTGGCACTGTGGCTGCTCCTGAAAGTGTTACTGCATTGGTCAAACACTACCATTTGTATTAATATTAATTTTACTCAGTATAATTGGGTAACCTTGTAAAAACCTTAGAGTATCTTGCTGGTGGCAGTGCAACTACTTTATAGTCTGGGCAAAGGTGGAAAAGCAGGTAAAAAAACAAATCTCAGGGTGTGTCAGCTACTTGGAACAGGGACACAAAACTCCTTACTGGTCAGTGTGCATAGCCTACTTTAGGCACCAGCAAACCCTGCAGTAGCTGGGGCCCTCTGTTCCCTGGGGGCCCCCAACCACAGCAAGTTATCTTATCCTGATATTTTGTAACATGTCTGTCAAACTAACGAAAGCTAGTACAACATTCTTGTATACTTAATAAACCACATGGGTAATAACTCTTATTTATATCTCCTTTAAAATTCAAAGATATTTCTGGTTGTAGTAACAGTGTTTTGTCAAGTAACAATCAACAGAACACCATTAAATATTTTACTACTGACATAGTGCGCCCCTGGCTTAGTTAAATCCTACTGTTGGACATTTTCTCCACTAAAACTAACTACATAACCAGCTTTAGGTCCCTGCTATACCTGTGACTGCAGGGGGCCCACCTTAATCATCCTTGACTGTGTGGGGGCCCCACAAAAGCTGCTGCTGGTTGGGGAAAATGAGGAAATGTATTTATTTACTAATTATGCTCTTTATCCTGAACAGGGCTGTGGTATGACCCTGTTAGGATGAAGATGATAATGAACGTGATCAAGGTAAGCACTAGAGAGATCAGCAGCCCAGGGTGTCTTATCTCCGTGCAAATTTTGGATTTTAAGAAGAGCTGATACTTCTGATCATCAGGGGTGATTTTCTCTTTCAGAGAGTTTTATAAATACAAGCAAAACACCAGATACTTAACTCTCAATTTCAATGCTTAAGAATTCAATACAATCCCAAAAATAATAGAATAAAGGGTCAGAATCAGGACTAATTCACTTAAAATGTTAATAAAATAACACCTTTTGTATCAACACTTATTTTTGGACAATAAATGTAAAACTCTGATGTCTGGATTGATTGACTGTAATCCTGAATGGTTTACCAGCAAATCAAATTTTTATAAAAGAGGAAGCAAAAGTATGAACAATATCAGGGAAGGTCTGTGAAATAAGGGACAGTGACAGGTATGCATTACTCCTCAGTGAGGTAAATAATGGCAGGTATGTATTACTTCTCATTGAGGTAAATAAGTAACTTACCCTTGCTGCTGTTTGATGATTGTTAAACAGCAGTCACTGATCTGGTGTGGCAGTACCAGTGTTGCACACTGTATTGCTATTTGCTGAAATAAGTACAAAACTAGTAGAGTGTGTGTGTATGTGTGTGTGTGTGTGTGTGTGTGTGTGTGTGTGTGTGTGTGTGTGTTTGTTTGTGTGTGTATTATCACTGAGTTGTATCTGTGCACAGGACACAGACATTATTCTACTGGATATCAGTAAAGAATGTACCTAACAAGTAATTATATTTCAAAAGTAAGACATAAAATATATCACAGAACATTCAGACACTTCGATCTTCTTGGAGGCTGGTAGCCTCCCCACTCAACAGACTGTGTAAATGGATACTGGGGGCTCCCTTAATCATCCTTGACTCTGTGGGGACCCCCATAAAAGCTGTTGCTGTTTGAAGAAAAATGAGGAGAAAAAAATGTATTGATTTTCTGATTGAGCTGTTTAACCTGAACAGTGCTGAGATATGACCCTTTTAGGATAAAGCTTATAATAGTCTCTGGTTTCAACTACATCCATTATAAAACCAGCCCTTTTCAAATGTGTGTGTACAGAAAGCTGCTGTAGGTTTTGGGGGTCTGGGGATTGTGTGGTCATTACAACTTTAATTTTCATCACAGTCAAACCTTAGAGGTGTGCACATGAAGTAATTATAGCTTGTGTTTGAGCTGTGGACAGCATGGTCATTGTTTATTTACTTTTCTCACAGACCTCATAGGTGTAAAAAGAATGTTACTAATAGCTTGTGTAGGGGTGGTGTACTGTCTAGGAGCAGCAAATTAAAGTATATTACTGAAATTCTCACAATCACACATTAGCCACATATACATGGGGCTGACTTTGATGGTTAGGGGTGAGAAGGCATGCTATGTATATGAATGTCAGCAGTCACTTGAAATATATGACTAAGGCAATTTGAACCTCTGCTTTCATCCCAATCTAACACCAGAGGGATGCATAGACAGTGACTATCTTTTGTGGGTGGTTAGGGAGGCAGGCAGTATTCCCAGCTAGGATCTGTGTATCCAAACAGCAACTGGCTTGCTAGTTTATTGTGAGCTACTATGATGTCAGCTTTGAACATTAAGCCTTGGGCACAGCTTGTGTCTTCCTTGAAAGAAACAAAATAAGACTGAAATTCTTTTCTTTTTCATAATTTTTGTTTAGACCACTGGAGTAAAATGCTGTAGAAAATGCTCTAAAATTGATCGCAGACCATCTGTAAAATGATGGCTTCTTGAGCCCTGGCTTATCTGGGTTATTTCCTAAATGGTTATTACAGTGCTGTCTTGGTCAGGAAAGGATACAAGGACAACTGAAGCTGAACAGCAGCACTGAATTTCTTTCCTTAATCATAATTTCTGTTCAAACCATTATTGGATGAAAAGGTTGTGTAAAAAAGATAAAAAAAACTTTAAAATGCAGTATAGAGCATATAGAAAGTTATGGTTTCTTGAAAAAGCTGAGAGTAAGGCAAAATGTGAGAAAAGGAAGAAAAAAGTAATGTGCATGGTATGGGGAGCTCAAAGGGGGAGGGATCAGAGGAGAGGACAGGAGGGTGTGCGTGGGGTGTTGAAACAGTAGGCCAAGTCATCACTTCATTTAAGTCCAGACCTGCCAGACCTGTACATAGAGTTAATGTAATGTATCATTGTTGACCTGTCTAACAAAGGGACACTTACAGTTACTGGCATTTAGTTGCAACAAAGTGTGGTATATAGACATGTTGTAATGTAAAAGCTTGTCCTACAGATCTGTCTGTGTGTACTACTCCTAAAAGTTTGCAGCACAAACTAAAAGTTTTCTTAGGAGGGGTGACATTGACAGGATGATACTTATACTGTAAGTGCCTAGGGGGACCTCAACTTAACATTTGCTGGCGGCCCCCAAAACGCTAACACCGGCCCTGTCAGTGTGGATTATTTGGGGCCTGGAAAGAGAGGGAGTCCAGCCCCAGGACTGGAGTGTGTTCCCTGTGTGATCTTAAGGGTAATTGTGCCTAGTACAGAAAGCTGCATCTGAAAATATCGTGTGTGTGTATTTCTCTCATAGTGAATGCCCCACCCCCAGTGTCCATGATGAGAATTGAGACTCCTTGATCACTGGACCAGAGAAGGGATGTCACAGGGCCTTTTAAGCCTAGCTATGCTACCCAATAATATTAGATATTCCATTAGTCCAATAAGGGTATGGATAGAGTCTGGTCACAGTGATTGTGTTCATCAGAAGGCAGTGCCATAAGCACCAGATATACAGTATTGGAACTGCATGACTATGACTGCCTTGTGATTTGTGGGATGGCCATTGAGACCATGTCAATTATGGTACCTATGTCACTGCACTACATGAACATCACTTGGTAGCAGGTATGATGTGCCTCATTGTGAACTTGTAGTATTTTTGAAGAATTTTTTGCCATAGTTCTAGGTGATTTTTACCTCAGTGCCTGCAGACTATCAAGCTGTTTCCATGATTTCTCCTGAGCAAGTTTGTCAATCAATACTAGGAAGTCACCAGTGTGAGGACAAGATACTTCCATGATGGGCCATCATCCAGGCAACCATGTCACCATGAACATAGCTTTTGCACATGCAAGCATCATAGCAAAGATGACATTTGTATTTTAGGCCCTTACCCCACCCCTGGTGATTGTCATGAGTAGGTTTGTCACAGTGGGCATCCTATATCCTCCATGTGAAGGATCATGCTACCACACACACAGTAATGAATGCTAGGATCACTTGCTTTGAAGCATCAAGCCCGTGCCCCTAAACATGGCTATTTCAGTGCTTTACAAGTCTCCATTTACTGGGTAGTGATTGAGCAAGCAGAATATTCTCTCTCCCCAACTATTAGAGAACCACAGTTCACTACTCATAACTGTCTATCCCTATTGGCTCTTTCAGCATCCATGGCAAAGTTTAAACTGTGGTCATCTGGTTCATAGGCTGGGCTTCATCCATCAGTGCCACACAGCCAGCTATGTATTTTCACAGTTTTGAATTGTTCACTCCATTTTTTTTTTTTTTTTTGCTTTCAGAATTTCTTTGTTTCATGTTCCATGCACTTATGTTTGGCATTTAACGTGATCTGAGTCAGAATTGCTCTAGTTTAAATACTAGTGAGAGTAGAGGAAGAACTAATCCATTTCTAGGCCTCTAACTGCTTGTAGAACTTTTAATTGTGCTGTTTTGCTATTGGTCAGTGCATTCATTGAATGTCTTGTGTTTATCTTGTGTTTGCAAGGCACTGCTCCTTGCACAGCCATTTTAACTGTGCATTGTACAGATGCAGAACCTAATCTTTCTCAATACAATCTACTCCAGAAATTCTGAGCACACTTAATAGTCAGTAGTTATGCAAACTGATTCATTCCTGTATGTGTATAGACTTGTATTATTCATCTTAGATAGTTAGGACTCCAGTTAAGTAACTCCTAATAATCTCTTAGGAACGACTCATCCTCCAGCTCACAATAGCAAGCGACTGGAACCATGAAGCTGCACTTTCCGACCGTTACTGCAGCCACCATGGTTAAAATACACATCCTGACACAGTGTTGCAATTGCCTCGTGTTTATTGACAACCACTTTACTACTTAAAGGGATGCAGTCTCCTTCTGAAAAAACATTTCTTGCCTCGGAACGAAGCCTCAGCATCCAAGTTGTAATCCCTCCCTCTTTGCGACGTTTCAATACTCTCACCAACTGGATCAACCTCACAATCTCAGAGCTGCTTGTTTTCATAGGGGCAGACACACAGATCTTATGCCCGCCCACTTTGGAAACATCTTTATTGCAGGGATCGATTAATTCTCTGGTGAATCATCTCAGCATTTAAAATAAATTCCTGTCATAGCTCATGTACTTCTCAATGTGCAGGAAAGTGTGCAAGAAATCTGGACTAAAATTATCAGGGTGAAGTTGGCAAAAATAAAAATGTTTTTCACATAAACTAAACTTGAAAACTAAACTAAAAGTGCATTTTCTAAAGGAGATAAGGTCTGAAACTAAATATATATGTCATTATTTTTAGTAAAGTTTGAAAACCATCAGTTTTATGAAGAACAGACTGAAGGTATGGGGCAGAAATCTGAGCATTCAGTGAAAATCTGGATAGCTGAGAACAACTTGTACAACAAATTTAATGATCTGTAGCCATTCAGGGATGTTTTTCTCCTTTGATATACCACAAAAGAAGCACCAAAATTCAAACCACACAGTCAGTAACAGCACAAACGAAAGTTTATTCTCACTCTGAATTCTTGGCAAACTTGCCTTCAAGGAGTACAATACCCAGACAAACACATGTTTCTTATATACTAGTTAGAATAAAACAGCCAATTAAACAATTATAAAAACAATTAAAGTAAAACCTGCCAATTCCCTTTGGGTCCATAGTATCAAATTTTAAAATATATAAAGCCTCTTTATACAAAAGCCTATTTGTATTTTTTAGGGGGAGTAGGGGGGCTTGCCCCTTGCATTATAAATGTATTCAATATTTTGAATTTTCAGTCTTTTTGGGATTCAGTCTTTTGATTTTCAGTCATTTGATAGTAAACCTATATATATATATATATATATATATATATATATATATATATATATATATATATATATATATATATATATATATATATATATATATATATATATATATATATATATATATATATATATATATATATATATATTAGTCAAGCTACAAGGTGGTGAGCATTCTGCATCTACCCTGTGCTGATTTCAAAACTGTTGAGATAATCTACAAAACTAAGTGCCATTTTTCAGTTTATTCTGACTTGTACTGCGCTTGTATTCAATTAACTGTGCTGTTTTATTAACTTGCATTATATCTGCACTGTATTTTTTTACTGTTTTGCTATTAAACTGATTAATTAACTGAGTGTGAACTGTTCTGCTGTTATATTTAAGTGTGTATCTGTTCTCCTGTGTTAAATCGACCTAAACAGAGTTTAAATATCTTCGGCATAGTCTGGTTACAGGTTTTGTTGTATCCAGATCTGTTTGTGTGAATCCTGTGTTTTCTTTGTTTCCTGCTACACCATCTTGTATTGGTTGGGGCTTACCTGCACTTAATGGGAGTAAGTGAACTGGTTGGAACTGGTTTGGCATAGGGTGTTTAGCTAAGAGCTCAGGGACAAGGGTTGATCGGTCAATTCCAATATTTCTATTTTACTTTCCTTTTGTGGTACTTGCTGGTTTTAATTGAGCTACAAGGTGGTGAGCATTCTGCATCTACCCTATGTTGATTTCAAAGCTCCTGAGAGAATCTGTAAATTAAATGCCATTTTTCAGTTTATTCTGTCTTATACTGCACTTGTATTTGATTAACTGTGTTGTTTTATTAACATTACATCTGCACTGCATTTCTTTCACTGTTTTACTGTTAAACTGTTTAATTAACTGAGTGTGAACTATTCTGCTGTTATATTTATTTATTATTTATTTTATTTAACATTTGTTTACCGGGAAAGTCTGACTTGGAACAAAGCCAATTTTCAGCAGAGGCCTGGGGAGAAATGCTCCGAATGCATATATTTGTAACGTGGGAGGAAACCAATACAAATGCAGGGAGGACATGTAGACTCCACATAGAAGGCATCCCAGCAGAGAATCAAACCAGAGAACCTCTTGCTGTGAGGCGACAATGCTACCACTGCACCACTGCGTCGTCCATTTAAGTGTGGATCTTTTCTCCTGTGTTAAATCGACCTAAACGGAGTTTAAATTCCAGCTCTGAACTCCAGCAAATCACCCAGAATGCCCTCACCTCTACTTAATCTTGGATGCTTAACAATCATCTTGCCCTAAATCCGAAAAAAACAAAAGTTGTACTTTTTACCCCTAAGACAATCACTCCCCTAGATAAAAAACTCTTCACTATACCAGCCTAAGACAATACCATTATAGAAGTTGTCCCACACACTAAATTACTAGGCATTATTATAGATGGAAACCTTAACTTTGAACTACACATAAACAATAACATCAAAAAAACACACCAAAAGCTTGGTATGCTCTACAGGCATCAGCACTTTCTTAGCCTCTCTACTACACAAATTCTTGCAACCAACTTTTTATTACCCTCTCTCCTTTATGGTGCCCCTCTCCTCACTAATATCCAAAATTCTACAAAATCCAAACTTGATATGTGTTGCAGCAGAACAGCCAAATATGTCACCAAGACCAAATTCTTGTCCTACCACTGTAACTCACTGAAACAATTAGGCTGGCTGGAACTCCCCCACCATCTCTCATTCACCCAACTAACTACAGTGCACAAAATAATCTACAGACCCACAGACTGTCCTGCTCTCTTGACTCTACTTGCCAAATAGCAACCCAGCAGGCAACTAAGATCTGAAAATCATCTGCTTCTAAAAGTAGAAAAACCCACCTTACCTGCTGGTCAACTCCTCTACACCTTCATCGCCACCAAACTATGGAACTCACTTCCACCTTCTATTAGAAACACAGGCAACACCACCATCTTCAAATAAATACTGAAAAATCATCCCAACTCTTCCTGGCTATGTTCCTGCTGTATAATCTAACCTCTTCCTTCTCCTTATATTATAACTAAACTCCTATGCTTTTTGCTACTACTGACTGGTTATATTTGTTCCATATGTATTATTTTTTTCATCACTTGTTGATGCTGGTACATATATCTCTGTTTATACCTCTCTGATTGAATTCATCTGGCATCCAGCTAAATTCCTGCTTTTATGTATATATTCTGTATATATTACTGTAATCAAACCAACTAGATTCCTGCTTTTATGTATGTATTCTGTATATATTACTGTAATCACTATGTGTAACACTATTTCTACTTCTGTACCAATTAATGTTTAATTTTTTTCTGTATCTATGTTCTTGTCGGAGCTTTTCTCCCCAGGCCTCCACTGAAAATGGGTTCCTTTAGGTCCAGTGGACTTTCTCGGTAAAGAAATGCAATAAAATAAATAAATAAATATCTTTAGCATAGTCTGGTCACAGGTTTTGCTGTATCCAGATCTGTTTGTGTGATTCCTCTGTTTCCTGTGTTTCCTGCTATGCCATCTTGTGTTGGCTGGGGCCGACCTACACTTAGTGGGAATAAGCGAACTGGTTGAAACTGGTGTGGCATAGGGTGTTTAGCTAAGAGCTCAGGGACAAGTGTTGATTGGTCCATTTCAGTGTTTCTATTTTACTTTTGTTTTTATGGTACTTGAACCCCATGTTTGCATGGCTTTACACTTGTTTGCACTTTGTGCACTGCCACTGCCCGGTTTTAACTCTTTGCGAGGTAGCTTAGCTGCATTTTTTCCAATACCTGCACTCATTTGTATGTGAGGCCATCCCTTGCAACTACTGTATTGATTTTATCCAGCTCTACTCACACCTATAGGTACTCTCCTCAGATAGTACCCACTCTATTATCTATGACCTATCCTTCACAGATTCTGACAATCATGGATGAACAATTTTCTATGGTTTCTCCTGCTAGTCTGGTTGATATCGTCATCCTGAGACAGTGTAGCAACTGCCTCATGTACATGGACAACCCTCTACTACTACTACCTAGGAACACAATATGTGAGAGATCCAATTACACTAAGAAACTAGAATCCTTGCTGTCTCAATTACAAGCCAGTACATCTGGCACTGAGAAGGCTGTCTGCTCAAACATCACACCTCTAACATCACCCATACCTGTACAACACACTCCCACATATGCGGAGGTTCTCAACAAAAACATACCTAAACAAAAGAGAACTCCGAGGCAAACACACACACACACACACACACACACACACACATATCACAACCCACAGCACCAAACACCACTCATAGTACACACACCTGTGTCTCACAGCCACGGTTGGCCTTAGGCATAGGCAAACTAGGCGACCGTCTAGGGCACTGTACAGGCCAGTCTCTTAAAGGGTGCAGTTTTTATTTATGTATTTATTTATTTTAATTAACATAGTTTGTACTCTTCTCAGTGCCCTGTTAAAGTGTGACTGGATGCCGGAACCATAGAGTGTGGGGGTGGGGTGGAGGGGGTGCCTTCCCACTTATAGCTGCAGGTTGGCCAGGAGGCTTTAAAAAATCTTTACTTAGCAGTATGAGAGTCTTCTTTAAGGAGGAATATGAACATGCATGCGTCACAACATGTGCGGCTGTTTGGTTTAGAAAGAAGGCCCTGTTTCCTCCTCCCCTCCATTTGGTCTAAAGAAAGTAAGCAACTGTAAGAGTGGCTTTTGGTGTTATTGGAAGAAGTTATGGCAGAGTTGTTGCATGGTCAGTGTATGGGGCCAGTAGGGATTAAAGCAGATGAATTTGTCGACATGTTTCATAGGGCCCAGCAGGTAATATAAACCACAGAAAAAGGGTGGCTTATTGAGTTGTGTGCTAGTCAAACTGAACCTTCTTTTGCAGGCTACAAGGTAGGCAGGTGGCCCAAGGAAGGTGCTAGGCCTTTAGCCACTGCTGGTATAGGTCCCCCCTCCCCCATTCTATTGCATAACCAATCCAGGCATGCGACTTGGGCCTTGCTTGCTGGGGTGTAGCAGTGTATGGTTGCAGATCTGGTGTCTGGTATACAGACATGGGTGTTTGTGGTGTATTAAATAATATTGTCTTTCATATGTGCTGAGTGCAAAGTTTGTCAGACTTCTTACTTTGGGTGTGTAGTACTGGTTGTCTGATATTGGGTAGTTTTCTAGTAATGATCACTTGAGCAAATTGGTTGTTTCATGTTGCCAGAACTGCAAACATGGTCACGTTTGCACTGTCTGGGTGTTGAGTCTTGTAGTTCATAATTTATTAGGTGGTAAAAAAAGTACAGTAATGGCTATCAGCTGTAGCATTCGGATGTGAATATTGCAGGGTTCAATGTAAAGTTTAGTTTTCAGAATTGATTTTGAGATGTTAAGTACTCTAGTATAACTTTGGTACTTTGTTTAGAACATCAACATCAGTGTACTGTTCAGAACGTTATACCATGACAGCGATAAAAGTAATAACGTGGACAGAAACTTCTTAAATATAGCGATGTTTAACTAGTGATGTATTTTTAAGGTTAATGATATAAAGTCCCAGTTTCAGTTAAGAAGGAAATGGCAATACATACTGTGTTTTTAACACCCGAGACGTGGAATTTATTGGGAATCGGAAGTTGTAAGCAAATGTAGGCCGAATTATATCCTGAACATATATTGCTGGGCTATAAATAAGTGAAGCAGTGTTTTATGGAATGTTTTTTGTTTCTAATTATTGAAAGTAATGTACAGAAGATTTAGTTGTAGACAGGGACGAGTTAACTTTTAGCTTATGTACCATGCAGGTACTTTGTTCTAAATTTTCACTGAAAGAGTTACAGAAGAGGATAACATTTCTGCTGTTTTGAGTAGGTGAAGTGGGAGAACTGTAATTGCAGTAAAGAATCAGCTGTGTAGCTATTGCTGCTATAAGCCATGCAGTTTAATTTTCTCATTCTGCCAATGGCATGTCACATTGCTGAACTCTTTTTCTTTATGCAAGTCTTACTAAGCACTCAGCAATAAGTGTCATGATTAAAGGATTTTGCTTAAAATCCTTTTTTGTATTACAGATTGATTTGTTGTTATGTGGTAGTATAACTGATTATAATTGCATAATCACTGGGTGATGAAACCCAAGCTCCTTTTTTCTGTATATTTTTAAGAAAACACTATTGTATACTTAACTGAGTTGCAAAATATTTACAATTGTGTGGATTTCTTATACTGTGTTATACTTTTTGCACTACCTTGTCTGCATCTTGTGTATGAAATACTTGTGATCATGACTGAAAAGGGTCCTTGCAGCAGTTTGCCTACCAGGGAAACAGCTGCAGCCGGTAACAGATAAATAAATTGATGAACATTTCATTCTCTCTTGCACAACTTGACTTGAGCAGTTTTAAGATCAGGAACTGCTAAGAGTATGAGGGAGAAAGCCCTGCTAAACTGGAAACACTCCCTCCTCAGCTTAAACAAGCAAATAAGACTTCTTGTGAAGTCCTCCAAAGCAAATGGGTCCAGGCTAGCTTCCTCAAGAAAGGACAACCACAAGGCATTCTGTAGTTACATCTCTAACCTAAAAGAAAAGTCCCAGATTTGTGAAGAACTGGTAGTTAATGATAGCACATAAACTTAGCCTGTGGACATAGCCAACCTGTTGGGTGACAGGTTCTGTGAAAACTTCACTCCCATGTCCCTGCCACACATATCCCATGACATTCCTTCCACCTATCCCCTACCTTGTATCTCTAAAGAACAGCTAGTAAATGCCCTCTATAAGGCCAAAAACACAGCATCTATGGGACCTGATAACATCCCAGGCTGCATCCTACATGGGCCCCAACATGAATTAGCAACACCATTGGGTACTCTTTTTCAATCATAGTCTAAGCAGTGGTTTCATACCAGCTGAATGGAAAACAGCCACCATTATTCTCTTGCACAAAGGTAGTGCTTCCACTGACCCCAGGAACTATAGATCTATCAGCCGAACTAGCCTTATCTACGAGGCCATGGAGTGAATCATCATGGACCTTATCAACAAAGATATAGGTAATCTCCAAACACTTGACCCTACTCAGTTTGGATTTCTCAAAGGAAGATCATGCCTGTTAAGCCTAGTGGACTCTTCGAGACAGTCACCAAGGCCCTGGACGAGGGGAATCTGTGCATGGAGCCTACCTGGACTTTGTAAATTAAACTGTTTAGATTAACTTAAGCAGCCTATTGAAACAAGGCACATGGGCTTCTATTTTCTGAGGACATGACTTTTATAGTAAACTATGCGTGAAGGAGCAACAGATAAAGCAGGTTTATTAAAGGAAAATTCCACCACCCTTCACTTGCAGTTTAACTACATTACAAGGCATATTTTCTTCCTATGCATTTAAATAATTGAAGGAAATGACTGGAGTGGCTTTCTTGGGGAGTGACCTGTCTGTGGGTGTGGCTTATAGGGGTGTTTAATGAGTATTGTGTGGGTGGGGCTTAAGGGGTGCCGGAGTACTACTTCAGCTATGGCGCCATTTCAGCTAAGGCTGGCCCTGCTCACAGCCTCTAAGGCCCATCCACAAACCTAACATAATAGTCATAGGAGATTCTATTGTGAGACACACAGATGTGCCCCTCACCAAGCTAAACAAAGAGAAAGTCATGGCAAGTTGCTTGTCAGGTGCTAGAATCTACAATATCACGCACGCACTCAAGTCTCTCAACAACAGGTACTGTTATGACTCTGTCATAGTCCACGTTGGTGTGAATGACTTGAGATGTACCTCTCTGGACTATATGAAGAGAGACATGATTGAGCTTGCTGAATATGTGTCCCAGGCATGTATGTCCCTAGCTTTAAGCAGCATCCTATCATCACCCAGAATGATGTCTGAATACAAACAAATAATGACTGACTTTAACAATTGGCTTAGTTTCTGGTGTCATTCCAAGGAGATCCAGTACCTGACAGCCTGGGAGGACTTGACTGACAGAACATAATGCTTTGCTAGAGATGGCCTTCATCTGTCTCCCCTGGACTTCAGGCTTCTGGTAAAGGCTCTTGCCTCCCCCATAGTACCTTTTTAGGCAAAGTCATGTGGACAAAATTACCAGTACAGAAATTCTTCTAAACAAAATTTAAAGGTAATGCTGTTAAACGCTAGGAGTCTTAACATGAAACTACACTCATTGCAAGCATTCCTCACCATGGAAGATGCTGACATTTGTGCAGTCACTAAAACCTGGTTCAAAGCTGCAGAGAGCACCCCAGCCTTACCAGGTTATTCGTCCTACCATACATTCAGACTCCAAACAGAGGGCTACAAAACCAAAGGAGGTGGAGTTTCAATATTTATCAAAGACATACACACCTTCCGGCTGGTCAAACAGTATGACATACAAGAGACACTCCAGGTGCAGTTAACTGTTGACAAAACACCTATTCAAATCATAGCTAGCTACAGACCCCTAACCATGACTCAGGGTGCCCACTCCACCTGTCTGGACTAACTTGAATCCATCAAGATTCAACCCTCTACCCTGATCTTGGTCAACTTTAACTGCCCAGTCATAGAGTGGAAGACCTATTCTAGCCCAAACCTGAATGCCCAGAGATTACTCAACTTTGTCAGTGCCAGTGCATTTGATCAGCTGGTTGACACCCCCACAAGAGGTGAAAATATCCTGGACCTGGTACTAACCAACATGAGTAGCCACTGTAGAACCACTACAGTGTCATCCCCCTTGGGAAGATCTGACCATAAAGCAATCAGTTTCAAAGTCACCATCTCCCCTGACCCCCTTGCCAAGGTCAAACAAAAAAACTTTTCCAAAGCTGGCTACAACCTCCTGAGAGCAGGTATAAGCAGCTTCACAGCCACCATCCCTTCAGTTGGAACTAGCACTAATGTTCAAGCCTACACCAAAAAACTGTATGTGCACCTACATAGCTGCATGGACTCAGCAATACCTGACAGAACCAAATCATCTTCGTCATGGACAGCAGCAATAAGCAAACTCTATAATAAAAGCGAAAAAAAATGCTGTCCAGGACCAAGAAGGGGCAGGTGCCCAGTTGGAAGCAATCTCTCCTTTGTCTGAACAAGCAAATAAGGTCATTGGTGAAATCCTCTAAGGCTAACTTTGAGTCCAAATTGGCCACATCCATTAAGGACAGTCACAAGGCCTCCTTCACATACGTCTGCATTCTCAAAGGTAACACCCAAATCTACTCTGAACTGGTGGTCAAGAATACTGCATACACAAACACCGTAGATATAGCCAACCTGCTGGCAGACAGGTTCAGTGAAAGCTTCACCCCCTGTCCCCCATTAGTAAACAAGGACATCCCCAGCACCTGCCCCCCTCCCCTCATCACTGGGGAGCAGATCTTTAATGCACTCTCAAAGGCAAAAAGTACACCCTCCATGGGACCTAACAACAACCCTGGCTGCATCCTACATGAACTCTGGCAATAGTTCTCAGCATCCTATTCAATCAAAGCCTGAGAGAGACAGAGAGTTGGAGAAATTTTATTTGTTTTGTTGAGTACACTCATTTTTAATTGTAAACAGTTTTTGCAAAGGACTGCAGTAAGCATGATTTTTTTTCTGTAACAAGTTGGAGCCTGACATAAGGGACAAAGTGGCCCACTTCTCTAATGTGTGAAATAGCTGCATATGTGTTAGCACAATCAATGTGTGTATGTATGTGTCATTTTTTTCAAATTTTACCTCAGAATTCTGGACAAAGAGAAACTATTTAGGGAAAAGGCACATCTCTCAACTAAATAGGGACAAATCCAGAAATAATCAGGGACAATCGGGGACACTTTATTAAAACATTAGTACTGTTAACCTGAGATTTTAACAGGATAAGTTAATGTGAATTAATATGCAGTTTCTGAAGTAAAAGAAGTCTATAACTCTAATTGCTGTCATTATTTATTAAGTGAAACTCAACACCACATCTTCAAAAGTTACCTGTTTTAGGAGGGATTAAGAGGGACAGAGATAAAATTTGTGTCAAAATCAGAGGTGTTCCTGAAAATCAGGGACAGTTGAAAGGTATGCGTGCTGTTAGTGCATGCTATTCACTCAAAATAATTTCCAGATTTAGGAGGGATGGAACAAAAGTTTGAGAACAAGTTAGATGTGTTCCCCCAAATTTGGGAGAGATGAGAGGTTTTTGTGTGCTTTTGATTGGACCTATATGATTTATGACTGAAAATTGGTTACTTTTTTGGATTCAATAAATTAACTACAAACATACATGCGTACACACACATACACGCAAATATATATATACATATATATATATATATATATATATATATATATATATATATATATAAGTTCATAGGATGATACTAGGCTAATTATCAAATGTCCTTCTTTTCCACACACACACACACACACACACACACACACACACACACACACACACACACACACACACACACACACACACACACACACACAAAATAAATGAAATATTTAGTTGCAAGGCTTCAATAACAACATGGAGGAGGGTTACTAATGTTATTCTATATGACCCCCCCCCCCCCGCTGGCTGTCATTTTGTGTTGTAACTAGTGGTGATGGTAGATAATGGATACAAATGATGTGCTAATGATGTGTGTTTGTATTGTACAGGGACATGTTTGCACACATTTAAAGATCATCACTTGTGAATGTTCTTCTTTATCATTTAATGAGATGGTTTACTACAGCTGAGGCTTGTGCTGAGACACATTTGTGCATGACTATGTTTTGTGAGTAAATGACTTAGACCTAAACTGGCTAAAAAAACGTATTATGAACTGCAACTGACATATTATTTTTTTTTTGTATGTTAATCAGACAGTACATAACACACCCAGACTCCAATTAATAGTTTTTCCTGCTGATAGATATAAAAAAGATCAAAAAATGAAACTCTGATTTCATACACAAAAGACTTAAAAAAATATTTACTTTTCTTTGGGGAGGGGAAAACAACACATTTTTGAAAAAAAATGGATTTGCTCTTTTTATTGGTTTTGTCCTGAATTCTTACAGTTATCAAAACTGTTTATAAATGTTGCAAGAGAAGTATTGTGTTTGACATGTAAAGTCATCGTCTTTCACAAATGTGGAATGCATTGGGTAAGGTACTTGTCATGCCTTCTGGTATTGTTGATGTGATAGTATAGGTTTACAACTAGTCAGGGCCGGTGTTAGCGTTTTGGGGGCCCCCAGCAAGTGTCAAATTGGGGGCCCCTAGATGCTTTCAATCTATGACCCTGTCACTGCCACCTCTCCTAAGCTACATTTTAGTTCATGCTGCAGACTTTTAGGAGTAGTAGCTACAATGCACTTACCGACACTATGTTGGCCCATCTCACAAAGGGATATTTACAATTACTGGAATTTAGTTGCAACAATGATATATTACAATAACCCTATGTACAGGACTGAACTTAGGTGAAATTGCACCCTATGCACTGCCTTCTGTTTTAGCACCCCCCAAACACACACACACACATCCTCCAGTGCTCCACCCCCATCTTGGGCTCTCCATACCATATACATTATTGTTTTCTTCCTCTTTTCACATTTTGTGTTACTGTTCAGCTTTATTAAGAAGCCATGACTTTCTATGTGTTCTGATGTGCATTTTAACATTTATTTTTCCATTTTGAAATGACCTTTTCACCCAATTATGGCTTGAACAGAAATTATGATTAAATAAGGAAATTCAACGTGGTTCAGCTTTAGTTTTTCTTGTATCCTTTCAATACACCTTCCCTGTCTTTGAGTACAGGAAAAAGGCAGAGCAGTAATACCTATTTAGGAAATAACTCAATTAAGATTTTGCCCCCAGAAGCTACAGGGGTTATAGATTTTCTGGGACGCATTTTAGAGCATTTCCTAAACTTTTAATCCAACAGTGGTCTAAACAAAAATCAAGAGTAAGAAAAGAATTTCAGTCTTATATTCCTTTCTTTCAAGGGAAACCTAAGATGTGCCTAAGGCTTAATGTTCAAAGCTGACAAAACAGGAGCTCACAATAAACTAACAAGGCAATTGCTATGAGGATACACAGGTCCTGCCTGGGAATACAGCTTCCCTCCCTAACCACCCCCCCCAAAAAATAACAAGACAGGCAATGCCTCTGCATCTCTCTGGTGTTAGATTGAGATGAAAGCAGAGTTTCAAATTGCCACAGCCATGTATTTCAAGTGACTGATGACAGACATATGCATAGCATTCCTCCTCACCCCAACCCCCAATGGCAGCCACCTGTATACGTGCCTGATGTGTGATTGTGAGGAAAGTAAAAAAACGTAGTGATTATAGTAATGTATTCTACTTCGTTGCACTTTGACAGTACACTGCCCCTACACAAGCTATAGCAACCTTCTTTGTACACCTCTGAGGTCTGTGACAAAAGTAAGAGAAACACTGTCCCTGGCCGAAAGACAAGCTATAATGACCTCCTGTGCACACCTCTAATGTTTCCTGTGATGAAAATTAAAGCAACAATAACTATACAATTCACAGCACCCCCCCCCATAACCTACATCAACTTTCTCAAAACACACATCTCAGCACAGCCAGTTTTAGAATGGGTGAGGTTGAGAGCCCATTATCAGCTTTATCCTGAACATGTCATATCACAGCCCTGTTCGGGTTAAAGAATGTAATCAGAAAATGAATCCATTCTTCTTCCTCATTTTCCCCAACCAGCAGTAGCTTTTGTGGGGCCCCCACAATCAAGGATGATTAAGAGGGCCTCTCTGTATCCATTTATACAATCTGGAGAGTGGGAGGCTACCGGACTCCTAGAAGATCCAAGTGTCTGAATGTTCCATTATATATATTTTATGTCTTACTTTTGAAATGTAATTACTTGTTAGCTGCATTTTTAGTGATACCCAGAAGAAAAATGCATGTGTCTCTGCATTATTGGATGTGTGCACAAATAAAAATCTGTGATATCTTTTACATTCACACACACGCACACGCACACACACACACACACACACACACACACACACACACACACACACACACACACGCATAAGCCATAACAAAACTAGTTTTTTATATATTTTAGTAAATATCAATACTTTGTGCAACACTGGTACTGCCACACTAGATCAATGACTGCTGTTTAGCAGCTGTCAAACAGCAGCAGGAGTACGGTTAAGTCACTTTTATTTACCTCATTGAAACGTAATGCATACCTGTCATTGTCCCTGATTTCACAAACCTTCCCTGATTTTTCCTAATACTTTTTCTCTGTCATTCATACATAAGTTTGATTTGCTGGTAAGTCATTCAGGATTACAGACAGTCAATAAACTCAGACATCATAGTTTTATACATTTTATTGTCCAAAAATGCATGTTGATGCAAAACTTGTTATTCTCTTAACTTTTAAGTGAATTAGAGTAATATTTAAAACATGTTTCTGATTTTGAGCCTTTATTCTGCTATTATTTTTGGCATTGCGCAGAATTCTTCTGCAACAAAGTTGAACACTATAGCATCTTATGTTCTGCCAGTATTTATAAAACTCCCTGAAAGAGAAAACCATCCTTGAAGATCAGAAGCATCAGTTCTAAAATCCAAGGTAAGCACTGAGATCAGTCACTCTTGGCTGCTGATCTGTCTAGTGCTTACTTTGCTCATGTTCATTATTACCTTTATCCTTAATGTGTCATATCACCTGTTAAGGTAAAAGAGCATAATCAGGAAATTAGTAAATTTTTTCTCCTCATTTTTCCACAAACAGCAGCAGCTTTTGTGGGGCCCCCACATAGTCAAGGATGATTAAGGGGGCCCTGCAGCTACGGGTATTGCAGGTATCTAAAGCTGGCTATGTTCTTAATTTTAATGGAGAAACTGTCCAACAGCAGCATTTAACTATGCTGAGGGCATTATGTCAATGGTAAAATATTTAACAGAATTGTGAAGCATGTTACTCGATAAAACACTGCCACTATAACCACAATATCTTTGAATTTTAAAGAAGATATAAATAAGAGTTATTATTAGCTACTTGGTTTTGTAAGTGTACAGGATTTCTGTACTAGCTTTTGTTGGTTTGACAGACATTTTGTAAAATATCAATTTAAAATAACTCGCTGTGGTTAGGGGCCCTCCCAGCGACCACAGGGTTCGCTGGTGCCTAAAGCTGGCTATGCAGCTAGTTTATTTGTGCTGATGATGATTTGAGAGTGCTGGGTCCTTCATAGCATGGAAACTTTAGTGGACATGATCCCCTCAGGAATGTGTAGGACACTTTGTAGAGAGACATGTCTTTCAGTCTGTCAGAGTAGCTAGGGTTACTGAGACCTGCAATCTTATTGTTGAGGAAACACTGAAGTTTTTTGAACCACTTTCAGTACGTTGTGAGGTATGTGCCAATGGGGGCACTGTTTTCAATGATGGGCCTTATAAAGGATGAATACAGTAAGGGTATAACTTAGTTGGAATTTGAGGAGATACCACAAAGGATAAGCCGTGTAAAGCAGAAGGATTTGTGGCAGAGTGAGATATCTGTATGGTAAGTGGTACAGATGTAAGCTTTACCAACATAAACAATGCTGCATTTCAGAGCACTGAAGGTAAGCCCATGATTAACATGCAAAGCATTTGTTTGGTGTTGTCCTTGCTGGAGATTCTGAATATCAGAATGGTATTTGATAACTACACCCATTTCTCAGCCATAATCATCAGACTTTATACTTTATGCCATGGAAGTGTGTGTGTGTGTGTGTGTGTGTGTGTGTGTGTGTGTGTGTGTGTGTGTGTGTGTGTGTGTGTGTGTGTGAGAGACAGCACTATGAATGTCATGTTCGATATTTTTGGCATTAACAGCTGACCTTCGATATTAGGACCGTTAGGTAATGTGTACTTTTGGATAATTAGTTCGCTGTTAAGTACTATTTTTTTTTTTTAGTTTCGATATTGTAATGGTAAACCATATCTATCTATATATATATATATATATATATATATATATATATATATATATATATATATATATATATATATATATATATATATATATGTATATATATATATATATATATGTATATATATATATATATATATATATATATATGTGTATACATATATTTATATATATATATATATATATATATATATATATATATATATATATATATATATATATATATATATATATATATATATATATATAGTTCCACTTCATATAATCGAATTATCATTTCATCGACTTGCAAAACATCAAGACTAAATCGTCAAAAACTCAAATCGTCGAAAACTCATTACATCGAATCTCAAATCATTGAAAACTATAAAGCAATTAGAAATAACATCTCAGACACTGTTTACTATGTTTATGCAGGGGGGCAAGCTCCCCTGCACCCCCATCTGGGGGGCTCCACCCCCCACCCCCCCGTAAATTAAATATACCAACTCCAAGGTCGCACTACAGTGGGGTTAGGAAATTACCTCTTTCTCCCACTGTAGTGCAACCTTTGAGTTGGTATATTTAATTTACAGGGGGGTGTGGGGGACGGAGCCTCCACATGGGGGGTGCAGGGGGGCTTTCCCCCCTGCATAAACATAGTAAAAACTCTGTGGGATGTAATTTCTAGTTGCTTTATAATTTTCAATGATTTGAGATTCGATGTAATGAGTTTTCGACGATTTGGTCTCGATGTTTTGCAATTCGATGAAATGATAATTTGATGATATGAAGTGGAACCATATTATATATATATATATATATATATATATATATATATATATATATATATATATACATATACATATATATAGGTTCATAGGTTCATACTAGGCTATCTGCCCTAGGCCATTTATAAGCCTAGCCAGAGTGTGTTTGGCTTTCGCCACCCATTTTAAATTAATTTTGCTATGCCCTTTTTTGAGGTTAGTATACTGTGCCTCTGTCTAACAGTGACACAGAAGTGATACCCGGGGTAAACCTACGATCTCCCATCCACTCATCCAGATTCCTCTTGAAGAGAGTCAATGAGTGACTCTGTCTAACCTGGACTGGGATTTTATTCCAGAGTGAAGGGAGCCTCTGGGTTATGAATCTGTCCCTCCAGCATGTCCTATTTATTTCAGTGCTGAGGTTCAAGTCTCTCGAGCACGTAGCTTGATGGGATTTGGATTTTCTGAGGTGCAGCATGTCCATTAATTCCGGGTTGGATATGGCTTTATACGTCAGGCACAGATCGCCTCTGAGCAGGCGGTATGACACTGAGTAGAGCTGGAGTTTCTTTAACCGGGCAGCATATGGCATCTGTTTGAGCCCTATGATCCTCTTGGTGAGGTACTTTTGGGGTCTTTCCAGTTGCTGCAGGTGTCTGGTAAGGTACATCCCAAAAGGGGCATTGTACTCAATTATGGGCCTGATGAGGGATGAGTAAAGAGGCACGATGACCTCCCCTGATCTAGATGTGAATCTCTTCATGATTAGGTGGGCTATATAAAATGTTTTTCTAACCCCTTTGGCCACGTGGTTGTCAAATGAGAGATTGCTATCAACTTGGGTCCCCAGGTCTCTAATTACTTCTTCTGTACTTAATGGATTACCTCCTATGTGGTAATTTGTGGGCACTTTGTTTTTGCCAAAGGGGATGACTATACAACTTTTGGCGTTTAGCTTGAGGCCATGGCTCTGGCACCAGTTGTCTGTTTCTATGAGGCCCTTTAGGAGGATGCTTGTGTCGGCTGGAGAGTCGATTATGGTGCCCAGTTTGCAGTCATCTGTGAACTTAGTCAGCCACAGTCCTTCCATGTTGGCCTGTACCTCCGAGAAATATATACCGAACAAGAGAGGTCCCAGGACTGAGCCTTGGGGGACACCACTTGTAACTGGTTTGGAGTCTGACATGGCTCCAGCAATTCTAACCATGTGGGTTCTGTCCTTGAGCCAGTTTGCAACCCATCTAGTGACATAGGGGTTTATATTTAAGCTGGTGAGCTTATCTATAATGCCCGAGTGGGGTATTGTATCGAAGGCTTTTGCGAGGTCCAGGTAAGCTGTGTGGACCACCTTCCCCTCGTCAATGGCCTTGGTGACTGTTTCAAAGAAAATCAACCAGGTTTAAGAGGCAGGATCTGCCCTTAACAAAGCCGAACTGGGTAGAATCCAGTGTCTGTAGGTCCCCAATATCTTTATTTATGAGGTCCATGATGATCCTTTCCATAGCTTTGCAGACCAAGCTAGTCAGGCTTATGGGGCGATATTTTCCAGGATCCGTTGAGGCACCACCTTTGTGGAGAGGGACCACTGTTGCTGTACGCCACTTTTTGGGTACATATCCTGTAGTAAGGCTGAGATTGAACAGTAGTTTTATGTTTGGGTTTAGCTCTTCTTGGAGTTCATGTAGGATGCAGCCCGGGACACCGTCTGGTCCCATTGATGCTGTGTTTTTTGCCTTGGAGAGGGCAGCTCTTACCTGAGCATCTGAGATGTCAGGGGGCAGCACTCTGCTAGGATAAATATTTGCCCTTTTGGTGGGGAGGGGGGGGTTTGCGCTGAACCTGTCAGCTAGGATGTTGGCAATGTCTGTGGGTTCGGTGTATTTTTTGTCATTTTGGACTAATTCTGAGCATATTTGGGAATTTCCACCTAGGTTCCTAATATAACTAAAGAAAGTCTTGTGATTATCCTTAGTGTCCTGTGCAATTTTTCTCTTGAAGCTGGCCTTAGACGATTTTATGAGTGCCCATAGTTTTTTGCTAATACAGATCAGAGATGCCTTCCCTTTTTGGGATTTTGCTCTATCATGTAGTTAGTAGCTTCCTCCTTCTATTGTATAGTTTGTTTATGGCTGGGGTCCACCAGACAGGACGTCTGCCTTTGGAGGATTGGGTCTTGGTTTTATTTGGGATTGCATGATCCATGCGTTCCTGAAGGTGTTCATATTTTCCACAGGCCCGGGGGCTTTGAAGGATTCCACCTTGGTTTTGAGGAGTGTGAAATTTGCTTTAGAGAAGTTTTTCACTGTGGTTTTCTGGGCAGGGAGTGGGGTCGGGATGTGAATATCCAGTGAGATTAGTTTATGGTCTGATCTTACCAGTGAGGGATACACTTCTGGTCTGGAGCATAGAGTCCCCATGTTGGTGATGATCAGGTCCAGTATGTTTTCCCCTCTTGTGGGAGTGGTAATAAGTTGTTCCATAGCATTTGAGTTTATAAATTCTAGGACCCTTTGGGCTACGGTGTTGGAGCTAGAGCAATGCTCCTAGTCTATGTTTGGGTAGTTGAAGTCGCCCAATATAATGGTGTTTGGAGAGACCTTCATATTTTCCAGTGTTCTCAGGAAGGCTGAGTGGGGTTCCTGGGTTTGGGAGGGTGGTCTGTAGCAGGCTATAAACTGGAAGGAAGTTTTACCCACTGTTAGTTGCACATGGATAGTCTCTGATGCTTCGTGCTGTGCCACCAACCTGGAGGTGTGGGTATCTTTGACGAATATTGATACTCCCCCTCCTTTTTTGGGGCCGAAACGCATGGTATGAGGTATAACCTGGCAGTGCTGGGGTGCTCTCGGAAGCCTTGAACCAGGTTTCTGTTACTGCACAGATATTGATGTTCTCCATGCTAAGGAGAGTTTCGAGTGCGTGCATCTTGAGGTTTAGACTTCTGGCATTGAGTAGCATTACTCTTAGTTTCTTATCCCTTGTGATACCTATGGAGGTGGTTTTGTCATTTGAGCCTTGCCTAAAAAAGGCACTATGGGGGTAGCAAGAGCCTTTGCCAATATCCGAAAGGCCAGGGGTGACAGGTTCAAGCCATCCCTAGCGAAGCATCATGGCTTGTTGAGCATGTCATCCCAGGCTGACAGGCATTGGATCCCCTTTGAATGACACCAATACTTAAGCCAATTGTTGAAATTGATCATCTTGTCTTCATATTGTTGCATCATTCTTGGTGAGGGTAAGATGCTACTCAAGGTCAGGGTCATACCGGCCTGGGCTACATGCTCAGAGAGCTCCTCTATGTCTCTTTTCATGTAGTCCAGGGAGGTACGTCTCAGGTCATTCACACCAGCATGGACAATGACTGAGTCATATTTGTACTTGCCTTGGAGTGACCTGAGTGCTTGTGTTATGTGGCGGATCCTAGCACCCGACAGGCAGCTCACCGTGACCTTCTCCTTGTTCAGCCTGGTGAGCGGGATGTCAGTGTGCCTGACGATAGAGTCACCTATTACATGTATATCAGGTGTGTTGTTTAGCCTTAAGGGCTTTGACTGTTCGGCACACTGGCTTTGTGAGCTATGTGTTGCACGAGTTTTGTTTTGGGGTAGCGGTTGCTTGGGTGTCTGCTTTGGAGGTCTCTGCTGCTTAGGCAGATTTTTATTTAGAGCCTCCGAGTATGTTTTTGTGTGTTTATGTGTTTGGTTTGCTGTCATGGTAGGTCTATGTGAGATTGGAATTGTAGTGAGTGTTGTTTCCTTCTCCTTCTGACTGGTTTCACCAGTACTGAGTTGAGAGAGCTTAGCCTCCAGTATGGCTATATGGTTGCATCTCTCACATGTGTTGGAATTTGTTGGGAGGAGGAGAGGGTTGTCTGTGTACATGAGGCAGTTGTAACATTGCCTCAAGATTCCGAGATTCACCAGCTGGACCGGAGAGGAGATTGACTATATATATATATATATATATATATATATATATATATATATATATATATATATATATATATATAGTTTACTATTACAATATCGAAACTAAAAAAAAAAAAAAAAAACGGTACTAACAGCAAACTAATTATCCAAAAGTACACATTACCTAATGGTCCTACTGTTGAAGGTCAGCTGTTAATGCCAAAAACATCGAACATGACATTTTACGGCACTTACCAGCAATGCCACCCTTGTTGTAACTCCCTAACATCCCGTTTATGCAGAGGGGCAATCCCCCCCCTGCGCCCCCCACCCCCGCTAACTATATATTCCAACTCTGAGATTGCACTACAGTGAGGAAAGGGATGTATTTCTCTAACCACACTGTACACGATCCCTGTACATCCCTTTTAACGTTCATATTTGTGAATGCACAGTACATTCGCAAATATAACGTTCGATCATTTAGCTTGCACACATACGAACTGTTAGAACACACAAATAAGAAAACTCCCACCACAACACATAAAACCACATCTCATTGTGCCTTAACTATCAAGCCCATAAGGTGTAAGACCACACAATGCAATATTTTGTTCAGGAGACTCCATTGTGAGACATACTGATGTCCTTCTCACCAGGCTGGACAAGAAGTTTACAATTAATTGCCTGTCAGGGACCAAGATTCATCACATCATGCAAGCACTGAGGTCACTAAACCTTAAGTATGAGTATGACACAGTCATAGACAATGTGGATGTGAATGACCTGAGACATTCCTCCCTGGACCATATGAACAGAGACATGACTGAGCTATCAGAATGTGTGACACAGGCAGGTATGAGCCGACCATTGAGCAGGAATCAACTGTCTTCATGGATGATGCCACAATACCAACAGAAAATGATGTCCCCTTTGAATTTTTTTCCCTGTAATTTGTCATTTATCATGGCTTAATTGCAAAGTGGTTTGCCACTGTTTCATGGCTGCTGTAATCTAATCAATCTCTATAGGGTGCATCTTATAAAGTTTTAAGCACTCTTTCATCTGTGATTGTGGGATACTACCAAATGCTTTTTTGTAGTCTATCCGTGCTGTATTTAGATTCTTCCCCTTTTTACAGTTTTGTCTTAATGAATTTATTTAACAACAAACGATCCTTGGTTCCATATCACTTTCATTTGTTACCGTTTTGTTCTATTTCCATGTTTGAGTTTTCTTCTAAATGACTATAAACTGTTAGCATCAATTCCAGTGTATAGTTTATACATCATCAGAAGGCAAGTTATTGGTCTATAGTTTTTAGGATAGCATGCAGGTTTGCTCTTAAGTAGAAGGATTGTTTGCTCTTTTGTTAGCCAAGTTGTGTCTGTTCAGGGTGCACATATAAATAGTTCTTACTCATGGCTAAATATTCATATAAAAATGTTATACTTTTAGCCAGAAGTTAAGAACTGCATCTGGGCCTGGGGTTTACCAATTATGATCTTTTCTTAAGTTTATTTCTATTTCTTTGGCCATTACTTTATTCCATTTCATATACTGTACATTTGAACTTTTTATTATTTCTTTTACTTTTTCTATCCATTCAGCATCTTTGTTATGTTTCACAGGATCGTCACAGATATTTCTCCAAAATGTATCTGTTTCTGTTTTTTTTTTTTGGTGGTGTTTCAATTCCTTTTCCTTTTGCCTTGTTTCTGAATTCTCTATAAAAATTTTGAGTCATCAGTCGGTTCATAGGTTCATAGGTGTGTACTAGGCTAATGGCTCTGGAGCCTTTACAAGCCTAGCCCATAGGATTACAATGGCATCGTGCCACCCAACCTTAGTTCCCAGTGCCTCTGTTGAGTAGAGTCACTGGAGTGATCCCCAGAGTGAATTTTCTATTTCCCATCCAATCATCAAGATTTTTCTTGAAGAGGGTCAGTAAGGCACTCCACTTGACATGTATGGGAAGTCTATTCCATAGCACGGGCAGCCTCTGGGTTATGAATCTGTCCCTCCAGCTTGTTCTGTTGATTGTGATAATGAGGCTGAGGTCTCTGGAGCATGTAGTGTGGAGGGATTGGGATTTCTTTAGATGTACCATTTCTAACAGAGCTGGGTTAGACATCGCTTTGTAAGTCAAGCAGAGATCGCCTCTAAGTAGGCGATATGAGACAGAGAATAGTTGGAGTTTTTTGAGTCTGTCCACATAGGACAAGTGTTTAAGGCCTTGGATCCTCTTTGTGAGGTACTTTTTTGGCCTCTCCAGTTGTTGCAGGTGTCTAGTGCGGTACATGCCAAATGGGGCATTGTACTTGATGATTGGCCTAATGAGGGAAGAGCAGAGGGAGACAATGACCTCTTTCTTCCTGGATGCAAAACCCTTAGTAATGAGATGTGCCAGGAATTTCTGACCACAGTGTCAATGTGGTGGTCAAAAGAGAGGTTCCTGTCAACCTGTGTTTCCAGATCTCTTATAACACCTTCTGTGTTCAGTGAACTGCCATCAATGTGGTAATTCATGAGAACCAGGTTTTTCCCATAGAGGATGATGATACATTTTTTGGCATTGAGCTTAAGGCCATGGTTCTGACACCAGTCGTTTGTTTCAGTGAGGCCTTTTTGTAGGATGTCAACATCACTTGGAGTTAATAATGGCACCCAACTTGCAATCGTCTGTGAACTTTGTCAGCCAGAGTCCCTTCGTCTTAGCCTGGACTTCAGAGAAGTAGATACCAAACAGGAGAGGACCCAGGACCAAACCCTGTGGGATTCCACTCATGACTGGTCATCACTCTGACTTGGAGTCAGCTACTTTCACACTGTGAGCTCTATCTGTGAGACAGTTTGCAACCCACCTAGTGATTTTTATGATTGGATGGGAGAAAGGAAATTCACCCCAGGGATCATGTCAGTCGCCCTGCTAGACAGGGGTCCAGGGAAGTAAATAGTGTGGGAAGAAATAGCCAGGGAATTGTTATGGCTAGGCTTGTATAGGCCCTAGGGCTGATAGCCTAGTACCAACCTATGAACCTATATAGGGATTGATGCCTAGCTTAGTGAGTTTTTCTCTGATTCCTGAGTGGGGAATAGTATCAAAAGCCTTGACCAGATCAAGGTAGGCTGTATGAACCACCTTGCCTTCATCCACAGCTCTGTTGACTGACTAAAAGAAGTCGATTAGGTTGAGCAAGCATGATCTACCCTTCACAAAACCAAACTGTGTGGGATCCAGAGTTTGGAGATTCCCTATATCCTTGTTTATTAGGTCCATAATGATGCGTTCCATAGCTTTGCATATCAGACTCATCAGGCTAGTGGGGGGATAGTTCCCAGGGTCTGTAGTCGCTCCTCCTTTGTGGAGTGGGATGACTGTAGCAGTGTGCCATTCAGTAGGGGCAAAGCCTGAGGTGAGGCTGTGATTGAAGAGGGCACATAGGTGAGGTGCCAGTTCATTCTGTAGTTCATGTAGAACACAGCCAGGGATATTGTCAGGCCCCATAGAAGCTGTATTCTTGGCCTTGGACAGTGCTGTTTTAAACTGTGCAGCAGTAATACTGGGTGCCTGGCAATCTACTGGTATTGTGATTGGTCCTTAAGTGGGGGGGGGGAGGGATAAAGTTGGCACTGAATTTGTTGGCCAGTATATTGGCAATATCTGACCACAGCTCACTCCAGAGATAACAGCACCTGTATTGTAGTCCATTGAAGAAAGTCTTCACCAAACTTGTAAAAATTAAATGAATTTAATAACACGATCACAATGAAATGAATGAAAATAGCATGTCTTTAGCACCTCTATGGAAGAGGAAGATGGAGAAAGGGAAGGATACTCGTCGCTACTTAATCCACAGAATGGCGAACAGTTCAGGAAGACTTTTTGGAATTATGGAACAAGGAACAGCTACAAAAAACGGACATGGTATGGATCCGACAACAACCAAGGACAAGGTTATGGCCCCTATACCAAACAGGGCAAATGGACATAATGAGGAGGTATTGTACTCTTTACAAGTGGTAGAGACTTATGTAGTTAACTTGTTGGACTATGCTTTGAATGAAACTGAAAAATCTGTGCTGAACAAAGGTTTGAAGTTTATTCCTACTGTGTTACCTAGTTCATAGTTCATAGTTTAGTACTAAGCTAACTGCCCTTGTGAGCCATTTTAAGCCTAGCCACGTATCCCTTGTGAGACTCAAACCCTGCACCTTGTGTTTGTAAGGCAAACACCTTAGCCATTAAGCCAAGTCCAATGTTAAAGGCTCATGAAGTTAAAATAGACTTATTTAGATTAGTACGCAAATTACATTTAAGATATTTTTTTAATAACAATAATAGGGAGAATGAAATAAATTCTTTAAATGATGTTAGTTCTTCTAGTAAGTAAGATTTTTTCTCATGTGAATCAGAATGTGAATATAATGCTTACTGTTGTTGAGATTTATCACAAGCCAAGGGTGCTACAACATTTTTGCCTCCTTTTAGAAATGAGATGATACAAAAATGTTATCATGCAATGAATTTTATCTTGGATAAAGAGGTTAATGATTTTTTGCGAAGTAAAATGGAATTTAATTTAACCAAACAGGAATGGGAAACACTATAGAATCTTAGTAAAAAAGATTGTTTAGTATTTAAACCCTCAGATAAAGGGGGTAAATTAGTAATCATGAATTCTTTAGACTATCTGAGTAAGGAACATCTAGATGATGAATGTATTTATACAAGAATAGACATGACAGTTTACAAGCAAGCAAAGATGGAATATGAAATGTTAATACATAAGGGAATACGTTTATGTTATTTTAAGGCTTCAGAGGCCAAAAGTACATTTTTAAATAGAAACGATAAGATGGCAAAATTCTTTTTTGTTCCCAAAATTCATAAAACTAGTAAGTTTCCACCAGGTCACCCTATAGTATCAGCTCAGGACTATTTTATGAACAATTTGAGTTGTTTTTTGCACCATTTCTTATTGAAGGAGGTGATTAAGTTACATTCATATGTAAAATATTCCTTTGGCTTTATGAGAAGGATGGAAAAATTCAATGGGAACCAGGTATTTATTTTATAGTAGTTGATGTGGTAAGTCTTTACACTAATATTCAGCAGTTAATAGGAATGCAAGCAATTACAACATTTTTTGGGTGATAATCCATGCACCCAATATATTAAGGAGCTTGTTTTGTTCTGTTTGACTAACAATTTTTTTATGTTTGATGGCATACTGTACAAACAAGTTCAACGGACAGCCATGGGGGCGGCTTTCGCCCCCATGTATACTAATCTCTTTATGGGTATGGTGGAAAATGTACATATTTATAGAAGTAGTTTTTACAGGACATATGTTTTAGATTATTGTCGCTTTATAGATGATCTTATTTTTATCTGTAAAGGAGGAGAAGATCAAGCAAAGTCATTTGTACATTAATAAATACTAAGAGTTTCTTCATACAGTTCGAAGGAACACAGATAGGAACTAAGGTGCATTATTTGGACATCACAGTGGAGGTTACGGAGGGTGGAAATTTAAAAACTAGTATGTATAGAAAATTTGATCAGCCTTCTTTCATATTTCATGCTTCTAGTTGCCACCCCCCTCATACATTAGAAACAATACCTTACAATGAATTTATAAGAATAAGTAGAATTTGCAAAGACTTAGATGAATGTAAAGTAGAAATTGATAAAATGTCAAGGGTATTTTTAAAAAGAGGTTATGAAGAAAATAAAATTAAACAATATTTGAATGCATTAGTTAATAGTGGCACAAAGGTAAATAGGAATTTTACTAGATTAGATAATATTCAATCAGCACGAAGTTTAGGGCAAACTCAAGACATGTTTTTTGTCTCAACATTTAATTTATTTTCCGGGACTCTGGAAAGAATACTGAAACAATACTGGAGCAATCTTGCCAGAGAAATATCATTATTACACAATGTTAGATTGAGGTTCTCCTATTGGAGGAACATTTATAAGAAACCACAGGTTAATTTGCTAACTACCCTGGATGTACCAGGGACAAAAAGATGTGGCAGATGTTCAGTCTGCCAATATATAGTGGATTTTTTTCAAAATATAAATGGTAAGAGATTTCAAATGCAGGATGTGTATTCATGCATGAGTACAGGTATTATTTATGCATTAAGTTTCCCCTGTAAAAAGTATTACATAGGGGAAAGTAAAAGAAGTTTAAGTACTAGAGTCAAGGAACATGTAAGAGATGTCAAGAATAAAAAAGTCATAAGTCCAGTGGCATGCCATTTCAATGAAGTTCATCAAGGGGACTGGGGAGGTTTACAAGCCACAGTCCTTGAACAAGTTAAAATAAATTTTATGAGTGAAGAAAATATTAAAATGTGTTTGTGTAAGAAGGAAGCAATGTTGATTTTAAAATTTAATACATTGTACCCCATGGGGATGAACAAAGAATATAATTGGAGAAATTTTATTTAGTAAAAGTTTTACTGATTTGTATCTGTTTAAATAGATAATTGAATAATTGGTATGTTACAGATATTTCAAAGGTATAAAACGGGAGGTAATATGAGACAAAGATGTTACTCTTTAAAGGCTAATGGTAGCCAAGGCGCTAAAGACATGCTATTTTCGTTCATTTCATTGTGATTGTGTTATTAAATTCATTGAATTTTTACAAGTTTGGTGAAGACTTTCTTCAGCTGACTAGAATACAGGTGCTGTTATCTCTGGAGTGAGCTGTGGTCAAATTTATTTGTGCATCGAGTGGTATATTGGCAATATCTGTTGGCTCGGTATAGGAGGTTCCATTGTGCAATAGCTCCGATCAGATCTGGGTATTGCCATGGAGATTCCTTACATAACTATAGAAGGCCTTGTGGTTGTCTTTACTATCTTCTGCATTTCTGTTCTCATAGCTAGCTTTAGAGGATTTGATGAGGGAGCTCAAATTTTTGTTGAGGCTGATAAGGGAGTTTTTCCATTCTTGGGACTTCACCTTATTCTGCATCAATTTCCTCCTCCTGTTGTAGAGTTTGTTTATGGCAGGGGACCACCAGACTGGCTTCCTTTTTTGGAGGAGAGTGTCTTGGTTCTATTGGGTATGGTGAGATCCATGCATTTGTGTATGTGTTCGTACAGGGCATTAGTGTATGATTCGGCAGTCATGCAGCTGTTCTCCAATTGCATGGGTGCTGTGAAGTTAGCCACCTCTGTTTTTAGGAGCCCAAAGTTAGCTTTGGAAAAGTTTTTCATGGTGGTTACCTTTGCAGGGTGGGTGGGAGGGATGTGGATTTCCAAAGTGATTAGTTTGTGGTCGGACCTAACCAGGGAGGAGTTGACTATTGGTATAGAGCAATGGTCATCATGTTAGTAATGACCAGGTCAAGGATGTTGCTACCTCTAGTGGGGGTAAGAACGAGCTGGTCTGGGGCATTGGAATTAATGAAATCTAGGAAACGTTGGGCAAGTGAATTGGGATATGAGTAGTTTTCCCAGTTAATGGAGGGGTAGTTGAAGTCGCCCAGTATGAGAGTGTTAGGTTGCACCCTGATATTCTCCAGGGTGCTTAGGAACGTGGAGTGTGAATCTTGGGACATGGTTGGGGACCTATAGCAAGCTACAACCTGAAATGCTGTCTTACCTAATGTTAGCTGCACCTGAAGTATCTCTGATGCTTTATGTTGGGCTACCAGTCTGGAGGTGTGTGCATCCTTTATGAATATGGAAACACCACCGTATTTGGAGCTTCGGTCCAAGTTCTGGGGCCGAAAGGTATGGAATGAGTTATAGCTTGGTAGTGCAGGGGTGCTTTCTGCTGCCTTGAACCAGGTCTCTGTTACAGCACAAATGTTGATGTTCTCCATTTTAAGGAATGCTTCAAGTGAGTGCATTTTAAGATTTAGACTTCTAGTGTTGAGCAGCATGACCCTCAGATTGCATTTGTTTGTAGCTGTTATGGTGGTAATTTGGTCTTTGTTACACCACCTAAAAAAGGCACTATAGGGGTGACAAGAGCTTTGGCCAGTATCCGGAAGCCCAAGGGTGACAGATGCAGGCCATTTCTGGCAAAGCATCTAGGTCTGTCAATCATGTCATCCCAGGCAGACAGATACTGGATCCCCTTAGAATGACACCAGAAACTTATCCAATTTTTGAAATCAATCATTTTTTGCTTGTACTGTGGTATCATTCTGGGTGATGGTTAGGAGACTGCTTAAGGCTAGGGTCATACCCGCCTGGGCTACATAATCCGAGAGCTCTTCCATGTCTCTTTTCATGTAGTCCAGGGAGGTACATCTCAGGTCATTCACACCCACATGTACAATGACAGAGTCATATTTGTACCTGTTGTCGAGGAACCTGAGTGCATGGGTTATGTAGCGGATCCTGGCAGCTGACTGTTACTTTCTCCTTATTCACCCTAGTGAGTGGGACATCAGTATGCCTCACTGTCGAATCACCTATGACTAGTGTGTTGGGAATTAGGGGCTTTGGTTGAGAGGCACAATGTTTAGGAGGGTTATGTGTCTTGTGATTAGTGTTGTGTTGTGGTGTTCAAGTGTGTTTCTGCCTTGGAGGTCTCTGCTGTTTGGGTAGATTTTTATTGAGAGCCTCCATGAAGGTGGGTGTGTGGTTTGTGTTTTTATGTGAGGGCAATGCTGGTGTGTGTTCCGGAGGGCTATGTGTTCCATGTGGTGTGGTGCAAGTCTTGACCTTCTCCTCTTGACCAGCTATTCTGGTCTTGGCTGAAGAATGCGTGGCTTCCAATTTGGATATATAAGTGCATCTCTCACAAGGGAGGTAAGAGGAGAGGGTTAACAGTGTACATGAGGCAGTTGCTACATTGCCTCAGGATGCCCAAGTTCACCAGGTTAATAGGAGAAAACCGATGGAACTGACCTTCAGACATGCCTGGAGGGGTGGGCATTAATAATAAGTACTGAAGTTTCCTTGTAGAACATTTAGTGCTGGTAGCACTTTTGTGTGCTACAATAATTGCTACAGGAAGTCTGGTAAAGTGCTAGACTAATAAGCTAGTAAAAGTGCAGGTGAGGAGAGAACTAGCAGATCTCAGAAACTTACAAACAGTCCAGGATACAGCAAATCTGTATCTGGAGTAGACTAGTTACAGAAAAGGCAGGACACAGTTCTGCTTATTTTGTACTTTTCCTTTATATTTATCTGCATATCTTCTAAGTTTTTCTGCTTGTGTTTATATTTTAGTCCATAATTTGTGATAGTGCACAATTGACCCTGATCTGTTCTGATATTGCACGTTGCTTTAATCACATATAACTTTATGAGTATTTGTGTTGCTCTGTTCCCTCTTCTGTCCTCTTTTAACAGTGACACTTCTTGTCTTAACTGCTTTATAGTTTTCTTTAGTCAGTACTTCCATGATGACATTTGATTTCTTCCATTAATTTCCCTTATTGCATTGTGTTTTTGAGGTAAGACTTTTATCTGTAATTAATTTATTTGCAAATTAATATAGCCTGTTTATTTCTGATACATTACAGCAATTTCTGTTTAAAGATGTAATTACTGTGCTCATTTGTTTAATCAGAGATCTAACATTTTGGGTCTTAATGGATTTATGTAATATATTTTCATTGATATTAATATGTCTGTCCATCTCTATTAAATAAAGCAAACATTACATTTGCTCTCTGTTTGCTGCAGAGGTTCTTCGGAAGGTTCCTGAACATCTTCCTGTGTCATATTCTCTTCAGCTGCATCTTGCATCATCTGTTGCTCTTTCATATAGGAATTCACTTTTCTATCACTACACAGCATTGACTGTGTCAGAGTTGTCACTTTTCTATCACTACACAGCATTGACTGTGTCAGAGTTGTCACTTTTCTATCACTACACAGCATTGACTGTGTCAGAGTTGTCACTTGTCTATCACTACACAGCATTGACTGTGTCAGAGTTGTCACTTGTCTATCACTACACAGCATTGACTGTGTCAGAGTTGTCACTTGTCTATCACTACACAGCATTGACTGTGTCAGAGTTGTCACTTTTCTATCACTACACAGCATTGACTGTGTCAGAGTTGTCACTTGTCTATCACTACACAGCATTGACTGTGTCAGAGTTGTCACTTGTCTATCACTACACAGCATTGACTGTGTCAGAGTTGTCACTTGTCTATCACTACACAGCATTGATTGTGTCAGAGTTGTCACTTTTCTATCACTACACAGCATTGACTGTGTCAGAGTTGTCACTTTTCTATCACTACACAGCATTGACTGTGTCAGTTGCCACTGTTTCTTGCTCCTTCCCTTCCTGTGCAACTCCAGCTGATTTTCTGTACTCATTTCCCACTGAAGGCTGTAGAGACTCTCCATGTGGCAAGTGATCAGATACCTCCCATTCTACCTGTTTCTCCTTAATTTGTTAGACTAGTTCCATCATGCTGTGACATTATCACTATAGGATTTTCTACACTAAATCCTTCCCTTTGCAGGTAATCCATAACTTCAGTTTCTATTTCTTTAACTTCCCCATTATTAATCCTCTTTTCTGTTTTTCTTCTTTGTTTTCTTATTTTTTGTATTGCGAAATTTTGTATCTGGATGCCTTTGCCTGTATTTCTCTGCAACCATCTTTGGTGTCGCTTTTTTGTACTGATTTGCTTTGCTTTCTACTTTGCATAAATATTGCACCGTATTAAAGTTATTATACTTTCCCATGTCCGTAGTTCTTCTTCATATGTCTCTCACTCTGTTTTCCTTACTTTGGGGACTAAATGTTCCATCATGCTGTGACATAAACTGTGTTAGACTTTCTACATTAAATCCTTCAGTTTGGAAGTATTCCATAGCTTCAGTTTCTGTTTGTTTCACTTCTGGTTTACTAATCTTCTGTTTGACATTCCCCCTTTGTGATCTTATTTTTTGTGTTGTGAAAGTTTCCATACCTGGATATTTTGCCTGTATTTCTCTTCAGATATCTTTAGAGATGCTTTCTGGTGTTGATTACTTTGTCTGTCTCCTTTGCATAAATATTGCAGCAAATCAGATCACTTTTTCTTTCCCATGTCCATGTTTATTTTTCATGCCTTTCAAAATTCTCTAGGTTTTGTTCTTTACACTTTTTGGACTTCCTTGGTTGCTTCCTTTTCCAAATGGCCCACACTTTTTGCCTATATAATGTTTTTCAAGCATCTGTTGTATTAATGAATAGAGATGCAGTTGAAGGTGTTAGAAAAATATGTAATAGTAATATGCATGCTTAGTGCATTTAGTGCATTTGAGATTTAAAAGGGTTAATACATTTATTCTGTTCACACTGCATGAATCTGCACAGCCATTAGAAACTTAACAAGAAGCATTCTATTTTCTGCTAATGTCAGCAAATAACAAGAAGTAATTCATTTCTGCTAATGTCATGAAAATTAACAAAGGGATACTGATTTCTGCTTATGCCATGAGAAAACATGTAGCTGCTAGAAGCTATTGATAAAGAAAACAATAGATGCTTGAAAGTTTAAACCATAGTCAGCATTACTTGTACTGAAGCTAGAAATGTACCTTGAATCTATTTAAAATGTAACACATGTATTAGAACAGTACAATAGAAGAACTGAAATGCTGAAATGGACTGACATAATCCCAAGGCCAGGTTGTTTTTCTCAAAATGTTTTGCAGAATGACAGATATTTTAACTTGGTCAGCAATAAGTCTAACAATATTTTCTGTAGAACATACAGAAAGCTGTGTCTAACTACGTCAGCAATAGAATGTAACATTTTCTATGTGACAGGAAGAGAACTGTATAAGTATAACCTACTAGTCATTAATCATTTAGACAAATCCTGTACATACATGCTTTGTCTCCTTGCTGCAAGTAATAAAGGGTGCCTTGCTTGAACCTAACGTGAATTGGTCTTTGAAGTTTTTTCCTTTGACAGATTGGTCCTTCGGACCGGAACCCTCTTTTCACCTCGGATCAGACGGGCTAGGTGGTTGAAACCGTACAGGGAAGAAACCAAATCGGTTCTTCTTATCTGAAAAGCCCTCCGACTGACTTTTCGTTCAAAACAGGCCAGCCACTTTCTGATCTGCGACTGAAGGATGGGTCTCCACAAATTGGTGATTAATCACGTAGGCTCAGGTAAGGTGAATCTACTTTTTTCTGTTTTCTGTTTTAGATCAGGGATTAGATGTGTATTGTTTTTGTTAGACTGTATTTTTCTTACAAGTCAGGGACAAAAAAGATTACTGTCTTGTCATAGATCAGGAGAAACAGAATAAGTAGGCAGTCATTCTGAAGAGACTATAACAAAATCCGTGGTACCACGTTAAAAAAATAAGAAAAGTTACGTAACGATAAAAGGTTAGAACAAAACGGGTAATAGTTACACAAAAAGACCCCAAAATCCGCCGTTAACAGAAGACGCAAAATACATGCAGTCACAGCGCGCCGACAATATTAAATATTATTCAAAATGGGTTAATAAGTATGAATTCGATGGAAAATTAGAAAAATCCTCGCTTATCAAACTTGTTAAACAGCTCATAACCGATTCCAAAGGTCGGGTAAAAAAGCAACGTAAATTAGGAATCCCTCAGGCACACAGGTGGATTGAGGAAGTAAACCGTAGGGAACAAAAGAACAAGAATTCAAAAGCAATATTTTTAGATAAGGAGGACAATAACTTAGTAATAGCATCAGAACCTCCGCCTCCCTTACCGGAATATGAAGCAAGTGAACAGGTTAGTCCACCCCCACGATATCCTGTGGTCACTGAAGATAGAGGCATTATGAAAATAAAACCGTATATTAGAGATCCCATCGAGACCAGGTCTCGAACAAATGCAGGTAACTCAGATGAAGGCATCGAGTTATGGCAAATGGTTAAAAATTCATGATCTATAAGTGAAGGAGAAGAAATATGTCCACTTATAGAAGTACCCAACCCTCAGGCAGGTCAGGACAATCAGGACCCAACTATTTTAGTGTATAGACCTTGGACTCAGGAAGACATCCGGAAAGCCACTGAGGGAATTCCCCATCCAAAGGTTAATTTTAGAAAATTCTCAGAAAATTTACAAGGAATGAGGCTGAGTTATAACTTAAATGGAGAAGAGGTAGAAAAGGTAGTTAGACAAATTGTAGGGCCAGATTGGCATATGATTAGTGGGAACTGGAATCCCTGAGATGCTGCACAAAGACCCCTCCCACATAGCAGTGCAGAATTAGACACCAGAGTAAAAGGTCTTACAGACCGCATCTCTGAAAAATGGAAACCTAGGGCAGACTGGACTTGCATTAATCAATGCATCCAATAAGAAGGTGAAACTATTGACCGGTATTATGCCAGACTATTAGAGTGTTTTAATAACCACTGTGGAATGCAGGTTCCTGAAGATCAAACACAAGATTCCCCATATGAACATCAGTTAAAGAATGCATTTTTAAAGGGCAGTATTGCACCTATAAGCAGTTTTATTACAAAACACATGGTAGATCATTGTACAAGCAGGTTACAATCATTACTTGAATATGCTAGGCATGCTGAAAGGCATTTTAATAGCAAAAAGAAAGCTCAAATATTTTCTGTAGAAGATGGAGCAGACGTTTATGTAGTACAGTCCGGGAAAAAGGGCAAGAAAAATGCACAGGGAAACAAACAATCTGATCAACGATCAGAGGACTTTGAAGAGCAAAAGAAAAGGGGTGAATGTTTTAAATGCGGTAAAAAGGACCTGATAAGGAATATGAGCAAGAATTGTTTAAGAATCATGCAAACAGATTGATATTGCATAACCTGTACTGGGACACAGAAGGGAACAGTGTTGCTAGCTGTTCATTGCCCCAGGAGTTCTTTGCACTTTATAAATCTAATTGATTACCACATGTTAGCTTAACCAAAAACAGAAATATAGAATGGGCAGACCTAGGAGAAAAAGTCACGAGATGGGAGAAACAGAAAAGACAGAACTAGAACTATCAGAACAGGGAATACAAATACAGAAGTTGAATTGGATAACTCAGACCAACCCAGCTGTGCACTTACAGTCTGGTGAGGGCAGCTGATTGACACTCCTGTTGAAAGAGGAAGAAAATGCCTTACAAAATATACCAGAGACTCTCTGGTCAACAGGAAAGTCAGATGTAGGACTTATTCATACAGCAGGACCAGTTACTATCACACCAAAGTCAGCATTTAGACCACAAAAGAGACAGTATCCCTTAAGAAAAGATGCAGAGGCAGGGATAAAGCTTATTATAGCAGCCTTACTTGAAGGAGGGATACTAATAGAATATCCCGATTCACCATGTAACACACCCTTATTTCCAGTCAAAAAGGCAAATGGAGAATGGCGTATGGTCCAAGATTTACAAGCTGTAAATGATGCAGTAATACCAAGGGCACCTATGGTGCCAGACCCACACACCCTGTTGAATGATTTAAAACCTCAACAGAAGTATTTTTCTGTGGTAGACATCAGCAATGTGCTCTTTTCGATACCAATACACTCTGACAGCCAGTATTGGTTTGCATTCTCATTTCAGGGGAAAAGGTATACATATATGCGACTACCACAGGGGTATTGTGAAAGTCCAACAATATTCTCACAAGAAATGGCAAGCAACTTGGTGGGATTCACCCCACCAAGAGGCAGTCAGATTTTACTTTATGTTGATGATATCTTGCTGGCAGCCCCCACCCAGCAGGATTGTAGAGAAGATACCATAGCACTTCTACAATTCTTAGCCGCTGAAGGACATATGGTAAATAAAAGTAAACTGCAGCTTTGGAAAAAAACAAGTTAAATACCTGGGATATGTAATATCCAAAGAAGGCAGAACATTAGATGAGGACAGAAAGGTAGCAATTTTGCAAGCACCAAAACCCACTACTAAGAAGGAAATGATGTCCTTCCTGGGTACAACAAATTTTTGCTGGAGTTGGATTCCAAACTATGCTTTGGAATCTGCACCTCTGACTGACCTTATATATAAGAAGCCAATGGCAGCACAAGATTTATTACAATGGACACCAGAAGCAGAATCTGCTTTCTGCAAACTGAAGCAGTTAATAGCATCCTCATTAGTTCTGGGATTACCAAACTACCATAAATGTTTTTTTCCAAACTGTAGATTGTAAGCAGGGTTACATGACGTCAGTATTAACACAGCAGCATGGGGATAAGCAACGCCCCATTGCTTACTATTCGTCACAACTTGACCCAGTGGCATGATCCTTACCCCACTGTGTACAAGCAGTAGTTGCAGCTGCAATGACAGTACAGGCTTCGGCCTCAGTAGTCTTATTCCACCCTCTTACTTTGAGAGTACCTCATGCAGTTGCGATTATTTTAGGCATCTTTCCTGTATGACTATATTGTTGAGCCAACCTCATATGACAATAGAGCAATGCATGACTTTAAACCCCTCCACTCTGCTCCCAACCCCTGCAGACGGCACACCGCATCACTGCCTGCAGGTGATTGAGCAAAAGACACTATCTAGAAAAGATCTCACGGATGTCCCCTTGGATGATGCCGAAGTGACATACTACATGGATGGCTCATGCAAAAGGGGTCCTGCAGGACAGAACCTAGTAGGATATGCAGTAGTTTCTGATACTGAGATTATAGAAGCAAAACCTTTGCCATACAACCTATCTGCACAGGCAGCAGAATTGATTGCCTTGACATGGGCATGTACCTTAGCAAATGGTAAATGTGTAAACATTTTTACTGATAGCCAGTACGCTTTTTCTACTGTACATGTTTTTGCGCAACAGTGGAAAAACTGGGGAATGATAACATCTACTGGCAAACCTATCAGTCATGCACAGTTTATTTTAGATCTTTTAGAATCTATTCAGTTACCTCAGAAAGTAGCCATTTGTAAATGCACAGCTCACACCAAGCAACAAGATAGGATTTCAAAAGGTAATACGAGAGCTGATACAGCTGCAAAACAAGCAGCCACAGAAGTATTTCTTTTAAATGAGGAATTACAACCCTCTGAGATTTTAGATTTAGATATGTTAAAAACAATGCAGACACTCACTACGCAAGCTGAAAAACAACGATGGGTAAAACGAGGAGCAATTCTCGAAAAAGGGCTGTACATCTCTAGAGAAGGGAAACTGATACTAGCATCTAATTTGTTTAGATATGCAGCTTTGTTGAGCCATGGGCAGTGCCATGTCTCAACAGGGGGGATGGTACAGCTGGTGAACCAGGTGTTCACAACGTACGGATTTACTAACTACTCTAAAAAATTTTGTTTGACAGGTCAGATTTGTAACAAACATCATGCACAAGGGGCGTTAAAGCCCATGCAAGGGAGTTTCCCTACACCACCATATCCGTTTCACACTATCTGTATGGATTTCATAGAATTGAACAAATGTGCAAATAAGAAGTATTGTCTTGTCATTGTAGATATGTTTTCCAGATGGGTGAAAGCCTTTCCAACCAAAAATCCAGATGCAGCCATGGTGGCAAAAGTACTTGTCAAAGAAATCATCCCTAGATTCGGCATTACGGAAAGGATCTACAGTGACAATGGTACACACTTTGTAAACCAAACCATACAGCAGTTAAGTAAGCATTTTGGTATTTCTTTAAAAAATCATTGTGCATACCATCCACAATATGCAGGGCTAGTTGAAAGGCATAATGGTCTATTAAAAAACAAATTGAGAAAATTGATAGCTGAGATAGGAAAAAATTGGATATACTGTTTATCCCTGGCACTGTTGAGCATGAGAACTGTCCCTACAGGAAAAGGATTGACTCCTTTTGAAAAATTATTTGGAAGGGCTTACTACACACCCCAGTGGAAACTTCTCATGTCATCAGACCAGGAAGCTGATTTTACACTAGCTGAATATATGAAGAAAGTCATGAATTCTAAACATCTGTTGCAGTCAAATTCTGTTTCAGATAGAAAGCAAACCGAGACATCAGAAGTGGCAGTAGTGACACCCGGGGACTGGGTGTGGATAAAAGTTATCAAGAAGAAGAATTGGTTATCACCAAGGTGGGAAGGTCCCTACCAGGTGCTTCTTTTGACACCCACTGCAGTCAAGATAGCAGAGCAAGCTTTGTGGATCCACCTGACGCATTGCAAACTTGTTAAGAACTTTGAACTGGACAAAAATCTTACCTCTCCATCGGGGCCCTCAGCACAAAGTCTGGCTACAAAGGGGGATCAGATCAATAGGACTGATCCATCTCAACCGCAGTGAAGAAACCATCAGTGCTGAAGGTCCTATTAGGGCAGAGAGTAAGAACACATGTCTGAAATAAAGATGACAGAATCCAGTAAGATCCAAATGTACCTATTCGGAAGAGTCGGAGAAAACAGGAATGCAGAACAACCATTTCCTCAGAAGTATTGCATAACCATCCTGTTGACTGTACTAGTGACAATAATCTTTTTGTTGTGGCCATTCCTTTTCACAGCCACACAAACTGGACTGAACAAGCGTGCAGAGTTGTATGCAGAGTGGCACCCAAACTTCAACACTTACCAGGCAATCAAATATGTGTATGCTGAGACCTTCAATGTTTCGAATCACTAGATTTGCACAGCTTTCCCAACAGCATATGGGGGGTTATTGCTAACTTCAGTCCCCCTAGGAGCCAACAAGACCTGGGAAAACTTAGTCTATGATACATCAGATGTCACATCACAAGATAAAGTAGCATTGCACTTGTCTGTTTGACAGAAGGGGACTGTGTGTTTTTACAAAAATGATACAGTTCAGGTGGGTTGGAGCAATTGCAATGTGACTTTTCCTTATAGATGCTACAATAAGACTGATAACACAGGGTCCTATTGCAACACAAGCTATGATTCATTTGTTGAACTGATGCATAGGACAACTGATGAAGTAAAACATAATGCTGACCTTTATAGACAACTGTCTATGATAGACAAAAAAATGTTTCATCCAGAGCCAGGACATAGTAAAGTTACTACCAAAGTAGAAGAATGTTATTTTGTATGTGGTAGGAAAGCATACAAGTGGTTACCTGAGAATTTGTCTGGCAGTTGTTATTTGGGGTAGCTGGTTCCAGCCATACGACACACAGCAGTTTTACCTCAAGGGAAAATTCGGAATGTTCGATGAGAAATCAAGAAGCCTGTCAATCCAGTAGGGCAAATCAATGTGGGCTGGAAAAAACATCATGCTGTAAGCTTAGGGAAAAATGGACTGTCACATATGGACTTGGGTGATACCATCATCTCGTGGGCAGGTGTACTGCCAGCATATGGAGTAACAAAATCAATCTGGGAACTGAGAAAATTGTCTAAACTTCTCAAAATAATGAGTAATGCAACCTTTTCCGCCCTAGAATTGGTAACTGATGAACTGACTGCCATGAGAACTGTAGTGCTTCAAAATCGCATGGCTCTCGACTTCACCCTAGTGGCGAGAGGAGGTACGTGCACTTTAATCCAAGAGGAGTGCTGTTCATATATTCCTGACCATAAACACGAGATAGACAATCATCTTGAGGTAATTCAGCAGGTGTCAGCCATGACCAAACCAGGACCAAATCCATTGACGGACTTTTTCCAGGGATTGTTTGGGGGGTTGGGGCAGTATCCTGATGAACATCCTGATTGCCATCTGTGTAGGAATGATCCTACTGGTGGTATGTGTGTGCTGCTGCATCCCCTGCATGAAAAGACTGATTAAAGACTTTATAGACATGACAGTTTCAGAAACCTTATACCAAGGTGCTGAAATTGAAGAATTGTTAAAAATCTGAAAATGCTTTCATAAGTTTAAACTGAATGACGCTCTTAACTGCAAATCCTGAGTAGGAAGAGGTTAGGGGAAGAAAAACTGTTTATGTTTTTCTTGAAAGTAGAATAAAAGTATTAAAAGGGGGGAAATGTTAGAAAAATATGTAATAGTAATATGCATGCTTAGTGCATTTAGTGCATTTGAGATTTAAAAGGGTTAATACATTTATTCTGTTCACACTGCATGAATCTGCACAGCCATTAGAAACTTAACAAGAAGCATTCTATTTTCTGCTAATGTCAGCAAATAACAAAAAGTAATTCATTTCTGCTAATGTCATGAAAATTAACAAAGGGATATTGATTTCTGCTTATGCCATGAGAAAACATATAGCTGCTAGAAGCTATTGATAAAGAAAACAATAGATGCTTGAAAGTTTAAACTGTAATCAGCATTACTTGTACTGAAGCTAGAAATGTACCTTGAATCTAGGTAAAATGTAACACATGTATTAGAACAGTACAATAGAAGAATTGAAATGTTGAAATGGGCTGACATAATCCCAAGGCCAGGTTGTTTTTCTCAAAATGTTTTGCAGAATGACAGATATTTTAACTTGGTCAGCAATAAGTCTAACAATATTTTCTGTAGAACATACAGAAAGCTGTGTCTAACTACGTCAGCAATAGAATGTCACATTTTCTATGTCACAGGAAGAGAACTGTATAAGTATAACCTACTAGTTATTAATCATTTAGACAAATCCTGTACATACATGCTTTGTCTCCTTGCTGCAAGTAATAAAGGGTGCCTTGCTTGAACCTAACGTGAATTGGTCTTTGAAGTTTTTTCCTTTGACAGAAGGTTTTGACAGTATTTCTTGTGCGAGTATTTTTTTCCTGATTTCTCTCTCAATCTTTTTGAATATCTTCTGTCTCAGAATTCTGAGTTTCTTGCATAATAGTAACAGCACATAATTTCTTTCTTATCCTCAGTAGTCCATGCTATCATCTTTATGTATCTTTTCTGGCCTATTAGTTTTTATGGACTACTATTTCTTTCTACAATGGGGGTGGGGGCATCCTGCCCCTGAGACTGGCCTAACCCAACTGTAGGAATGTTTCTATTTCTTGAAGATTCTAGACTGTCAGTTTTTCCAGTCCTGGAACCAGTGCGCATATGAGGATTGGGCAGTTTTTTTATCATGGGACTTGTGTACCCTGTTGTCTTTTTTATTTTTTACCCTACTTCTGTCCATGATATATGCAATATAAAATACATTGTATACATCAGTGTCATACCCAATAAGGTATAGCTTATTTAAACAAAAGCTCATCATTAACCATTATCCTACCTTTTCCTATATTCCACTATAACTGATTTTGGTTATTTTATGTATTTCTGTATTCTAATATGTTCTTGTTACATAAATTTGTAAGGAAGGCAATTTCATGCATTTGCGACTCACTAGAAGAAATCCTCATTGGAGGCTACCAGTCTAATGCCCTAGAACCTTTTTAAGCCTAGCCATTCATGCCCCAGTTTGTGTAATTTTCAAAGCCCAAGGATTAGAAATACTTTGGTGGATGCCTGTGCCTTAGAGCATCTATAAGCTGCTGCTGTCCATAAAGGCCACAGGTGACAAGCAGAGGTGAATTTATGATTTTCCATACATTGCTCCAAATGTTATTTGAATAGGCTTAAAGAAGAGCTCTGTTTCACAAAAATGGGGAGTCTTCTCCAGAAAAAGGGTAATCTCTCAAACACACACCTGTTCCTCCAACATGTTTTCCTTATGTCACAGATGAGGTTTAGATGCTTCGATTGGGTAATTGTTGTGCTGTTTGATTTGAGAATGTGTAGCATATCCATCAGGGCTGGATCTGAGAATGCCTTGTAGGCTAGATATAGACTGCCCCTCAGTAGTCTGTAGGAGACTGAATACAGGGGGAAGGGTTTGAGGTGATCCACAAAGGACATGTTATTTACACTCTATATTCTTTTAATGAAGAATCTCTATGGCCACTATAGTTGTTGCAATGTCCTGGTCAGCTACATGCTGAAGAGTGTATTATATTCGATTATTGATCTGATGAGGGCTAAGCATAGTGGGACTATGATCTCCTTAGATCCTGATGCCATGCCATAACTTATAACTTGCCCCACACAGAAATATTTTCTCACCATCGTGGACACATGGTGACCAAAGTTCAGGTTCAAGTCCTTTACTACTGGGTCTACTCTTAGGAGATTGTTATCAGTGTTGTAATTTGCAGGGTTGTCATCTTCCCAAAGGGTCTAAATATGCATTTTTTGGCATTGAGTATTAGGCTATGTTTCTGGCACTAGTTACGTGGCTCTCAGACCCTCCTCAAGGATATCTGCATCTTTGGAGGAATCAGTAATTGCACCCAATTTGCAGTCATCTGCAGATTTGGTCACCCAATGGCTCTCTATATTTTCTATGACTTTAGAGAAGTGTATTCTAAATGAGAGAGGTCAAGGTGCTGAGTCCTGTGGCACACCACTTAGTAACAGGCTTATTGGTGGAGGTGCATTCCCCCACTCTAACTTCATGTGTCCTATCCTTGAGCCATTTGACTATCCATTGGGTTACATAGGGATTTATGTTGAAATGTTTGAGTTTGTCTATAATACCTAAGTGAGGTAGTGTGTTAAATGCCTTTACCACGTTGAGGTATGCAGTATGCACTTTTTTGCCCATGATCCATGGCTCAAGTGGCCTTCTCAAAGTAGTCCACTGGGATTAGTAGGTCTGACCTACCCTTGACAAAAATCAAACTGGTATGGGCCCAGTGTTTGAAGATTTCCTATGTTTCTATTAAATCCATGATAACTTTTTCCATGGCCTTGTGTATAAGACTAGTCCAACTTATGGGTCTGTAGACTGTTGCAGTCCTGCATTCCCTAGAGATGAAGCCTTGTCTGGAGGGTGTGGCTGAACAGACATTCTAGTGGGCCTGAGGGGACATTTTTCAAACTATATAGGAGGCAAAGGCATCCAGATATGGAAAATTTCACAATAAAAAATTAATATCACAAAGATGTAGTGTGGAAAAGAAGATTAGTAAAGCCAAAGTTAAAGAAATAGAAGTTGAAGTTATGGAGTGCCCGCAAAGTGAAGGATTTAATGTAGAAGGTCTAACACAGACTACATCATAGCATGATGGATTGAGTGCCCAGAACAAGGAAAAGCAAGAAGATCAGGAGACACGTGACAAAGAAATATGGACATGGGAAAGGAAAAGAGATTTAATATGGTGTAATATTTATGCAAAGGAGAAAGCAAAACTAACCAATACAAAAAGAGCAGCACTAAAGAAATTCGAAGAGAAATACAGGCAAAGGAATCTGGATATGGAAAACTTTACAATACAAAAAATAAGAAGATTAAGAGGAAAAGTAGAAAAAGAGGTTAGTAATGGGGAAATCAAAGGAATAGAAACTGATATTATGCAGCAGCTATGAAAAGAAGGATTCAGTGTAGAAAATTGAATGCCGAAGCACTACAACGGGATAGAGCAATGGATATTCAAATTAAGGGAAAACCAGTGGAACAGAAAGCAATTGGTCAGGTGCCATATCAAGATATGTTGGAACCTTCCACAGGAAACTAGTATAAATGTTCACTTGAAGCTAGACAGCAAGGAAAGGAACAGGAAACTGTGGAAACTCTGATGCAGTCAATGTTGAGGAGTGATATGCCAGTGAGTTCCCATATGACAGAGCAACAGATGACACAGGATAAAATTGAAGAGAATATGCCACAGGAAGATGCTATAGAACTTTTTATAGAATGCCCACAAGAAACGGAAAACAAGGGATTTGCCCTCAGTTTGGAAGAAAATGAGCTAAGAGAAGAATTGCTTGATTTAATGGACACGGATAGATTATATTAAGATCAATGGGAGAAATAGACTGCAGAAGGTCAATAAAACTCAAAAAGTAAGTAGTCGGATAAAACAAATGAATGCAGTAATTAGGACTGTCCATACAGATCCATATGATATAGCAGAAGTAAACAGGATATATTACTGTGCAGCTAAATTAATAAGTTCTACAACAAGCACACGGGGTAGTGAGGGAAAGGAAGGGGAGAAATTGAATACCATCATGGAAGTATCGAATAGAGAAAACTATAAAGCAATTAAGACAAGACGTGTTGCTGCTAGAAAATTATAGAAGAGGGAATAGAGCAATAAAAATGCTAAGAAAGCTAGATGTGATTAAAGCAATGCACAGTATTAGAACAGACAAGGCTCTATCATGCACTATTGCAAATAAACTAAAAATTTTAGCACAGATGGAAAAACTTAGAAGATAGACAGATAAATATAATGGAAAATTACAAAATAAGTAATTTATTGATGACCCAAAAAAGTTTTATAGAAAATTGGGAAAAAAGGTAAAAGGAACTGAAAGACCACCAAAAAAGAGGAAGTAGATACATTTTGGAGAAGTATCTATGAAGATCTTGTGGAACATAACAAAGATGCTAAATGAATAGAAGAAGTAAAAGAAAGAATAAGAAGTTTGAAGGTACATGATATGAAATGGGATGAAGTAACAGCCACAGATTGAAACAAAGTTAAGAAAAGCCTCTAACTGGAAAACCCCAGGCCCAGATACAGTACCTAACTTTTGGTTAAAAGATTAGCATCTTTGCCCAAGGACTTAGCCATGAGTAAGAACTGTTTATATCCGCACCCCGAACAGACACCAACCTGGCTAACAACAAGAAAAATAATGCTTCTACTTAAGACTGTACCTACAGGCTACCCTAAAAATTATAGACCAATAACTTGCTTTCCGATGACTTATAAACTATACAAGGGAATTGATGCTGACAGAGTTTAGTCTTTTAGAAGAAAACTCAATTATGGCAATAGAACAAAAGGGTAATAAAAGAAAGTCATATGGAACAAAGGATCATTAGTTTTTAAATAAAGTTATAGTGGAGAATTGTAAGAAGGGGAAGAACCTAAGTATGGCATGGATTGACTACAAAAAAGCATTTGATAGTATCCGACATTCATGGATAAAAGAGTGCTTAAAAATGTATAAGATACACCCTACACTGATTGACTACATTACAATAACCATGAAACAATGGCAGACCACTTTGCAATTAAGCCATGATAAAGGACAGATAATTATCCCATGGATAAAAATTCAAAGGAGGATATTCCAGAGTGACTCTCTGTCATCTTTGCTATTTTGCCTTGCCATTAATCCATTAAGCTGTTTACTTAACAGCTTAGGCTATGGCTACAATTTGGCTCCTAGAAAACAACAGTGTAATGACTTCTCATCTTCTCTTTGTCGATGATTTAAAACTGTATAGCTCATCAGATGAGGAACTTTTTCAGATGATATTAGAATGTCATTTGGTCTTTATAAATTTGCAAAAGCAACCTTTAAAGCAGGAAAACTGCAGCACCAGGAAAACATCAGTTTGAGACAAGAATGTGATATAAAAGAACTTGAGCAAGAGGGAGTGTATAAATACTTGGGAATTGATGAAGGATCAGCAATAAAACATGAACAAATATGAATAAAACTCAGTAATGAATACTTTAGAAAATGTAAATTAATCCTGAGTACAGCAATGACATCTAGGAACAATGTACAGTTTTAGCGTGACTGACTGTCCACAAAAAGTGTTGGATAGATTAGATATTAAAACAAGAAGGATGCTTCATGCTTACCAAATGATTTATAAAAGTCAGTGTATGCCAAGATTATATATTCCCTGTTCCGAAGGAGGGATGGGCCTCCTTGAAATTGATTACATGTATAGATCTGCAGTTGTGGGACTCCATCCATATTTACTGACCTCACAAGATTCAGATGTAGTGAAAGTCTTGAAACATGAGGAGAATAAATCTAAGATGACTTCTCTGCTTAATTTAGCAAAAACATATTGACGTCAAGCAGGAATGGAAATCAAACCAGAAGTAGATAAAAACCAGGCAGCAACTGAATGTGCCAAAAAAACAAAAGAAAAAATATAAGGTGAAGGACCAGATGTGAATGCAAGAAATGTGGAAGAAACATAAATATAGTTGCAAGTATAGAAAACATCTGGAAGAGCTTCATGTTGATCAAGAACAAATGCAGGATTGGTTAAGGAGAGGGGAATTCATACCAAGAAATGAAAAGTTAATATTGGCAGCCCAAGATAGTGGGCTACGTACATGCTGGTTCACAAAGTCCATTGAACATGTGGGAGAAACAGACAAATGTAGGTTTTATAAAACCAAATTCAAAACAGTCACACACCTTGTTGTTGGTTGCAACACACTAGTGGGAGAAGAACTGTATACTGAAAGGCATAATAATGTGGCACAACTGTTGCACTGGGTATTGTGCAAACATTATGGTATCGAAGTGACTGAAAAATCACTGGAAACATGAGCCACAAAGCATCATAGAAAATGATGAAGTTTATATCATATGGGGATCACCCATTACCAGCAGTTCAAAAGATAGTTGTTAGAAAACCAGATCTAGTGATCCAGGAAAAGAAGACAAAAGTGGCACTGGTCATTGAAAACGCCACACCCAGTGACTATAGTGCCTTGCATACAGAGAGACACAAAGTCATAAAACACCAGGATCTGCAGGCAGAAATGATAGCAGTGTGGAAGAAAGATACCCAGACAGTTCCCATAGTAGTAGGAGCAATGGGTCTTATAAAAAATAAGTTACAGTCATATTTAGATATATTACAAATCCATGTAACCCCGTTCGAATTGCAGAAGGAGTCTTTAGTGGGCACATTGTGTGTGCTGTAAAGAGCACTTTTGGCTGACATCAAAGAGTGAAACAATACTAATTTCATGAACTTTAATGATACTTTGACTTAGGAATGGGGTCCATTCCTGTCATGGTATTAGAAACCCAAAAGACTTTGAGAAATTAAAAAGAGGCATCTCAGCATAGGCAGAAAAACATAGAAGAAAGACATATAAATACAAAGGAAAAATAGAAAATAAGCATATGGCTCCTAGAAAACAACAAAGTGTAAAGACTTCTCATCTTATCTTTGTCAATGATTTAAAACTGTATAGCCCATCAGATCAGGAACTGAAAACACAACTGTAAGTAGTCAAAACTTTTTCAGATGATATAAGAATGGCATTTGGTCATGTGCAAAAGCACCCTTTAAAGCAGGAAAGCTGCAGCACCAAGAAAACAGTGGTTTGGGACAAGAATGTGATATAAAAGAACTATAGCAAGAGGTAGTGTATAAATATTTGGGAACTGATGAAGGATCAACAATAAAACATGAACAAATGTGAATAAAACTTAGCAAGGAATATTTTAGAAGACTTAAATTAATCCTGAAAACAGTTTTGACATCTAGAAACAAAATTCATGCTATAAGCCAATTTGCTCTTCCTCTCCTAACTTACAGTTTTTTCCCCAAACATCTTTATTAAATTTTTACATATGACAAAGGCAATCTTACATTTATATAAATGAAAAACATACAAAGTGATACTACTTTAGTTACAAACAGTTTACATCATAGACACCACTGAAACAACTGTAGTTGCAAACATTATATATCACTTATAAGCCATCCAGTCATTGTCAGTCAAGTATTATACAGCTCATTCAAATCCTACCTCTTAAACCACATTCCTGTTCTGCATATATTGTTCCCACAATTCCCATTTTTTCCTATGTAGTTTGTTTCTTCTCTTTTCTAAAGATCTCAGTTCCAGTTGTTTTATCTCTGCTACTATATTCACTGCTTCTAGTAAAGTTGGGCTAGACTTTGATTTCCATTTTCTAGTAATTGCTGTTTTGGCAGCCACCTCAGCAAGGCTTTACTATGTCTAGGCAATTCCAGTTCTGTAACATAACTCAAAAAAATAATCTCCCCAGTCAGTATAATCTGCTCACCCAATATCTGAGACAGAGTAGTCTGCAGGAAATCCCTAAAGTCTGCCAGCTCATTACACTCCCAAAAAATATGTTCCCAGCTATCTCTTTCTTGCTCATCGCACTTCCAATATTTCCTATCCACCTGAGGAAAAATTCTTTGGAGTCTACTTGGAATATAAAAATACCTATGTAAACACTTCCAGGCAAAGATCCTAAATCTTCTAGACTTTGTTGCATATTTGGGAGATATACATATGTCCCCCCCAATCTCTCTTTGTGAATTGCTTATCTAATCTCTCTTCCCAGTCCTTTTTAAGCTCCTCTGATTGATTCTTATAATTATCATACAATATTTTATATGCTTTACTAATTATTCCTTTTTTAATGGCAGCTTATGTTCTAGATTCTATTAAAATCTCTACCAGTGCTGGTCTTTCATTTAGGAGCCTCCTATTTCTTTCTCTTTGTCTGTACTCTGATATCAATCCTTGATAGGGAAGGCAATCTCTAACATGCATAACCTTTTCCTTTCTAGTTAATTGCTCCCAGTATCTTGGTTCCTTTGTCAGTTTCCTCCAATAAATTCCAACCCACTCATCCCTATCGGCAAAAATCTCTTTTCTCCATTCTTGTACTGGTTTGGTTCTTAGAATACTCCCTGCTATTTTAGAAATATAATACTCTGTATGATTTTGGTTGTTTTCCTTAAGAGTCTGCATTAAAAATCCCAATTTCTACTTATTTTGTGACCTTCCTCCCTGTGTCAGCATAATTTCTTTCCACTTTGAATTATAGTTTTCTGCTTGTGCAATGTATAAGAGCCTTAACTGTTTGTTTGTTTCTTTCGGCTTTTCCCGGTTAGGGGTTGCCACAGTGGAACTCCGGTCCGCTAATGATTGGCAGTAGATTTTGACGTGCTGGCTTGCCGGGCCTAACGCACAACCTTCAATGAAGGAACGCCCTTTCACACATGTCGCCACACAAAAGACGCTCTAACTGAGAATCGAACAGGCAACATCTAACTGTGAGGCGACAACGCTACTGCAGCACCATCACCACAGTCTTAACTGTCTTGCTCTAAAATACCCCCTCAAATCAGGTAATCCTAGTCTGCCTTGTTCTATCGGTAGAATCAGCTTATCCTACTTGACCCTTGCTGTCTTCCCTTCCCAGATAAAATCCTTCAACTCTTTTTTAATCGCTATCTACAACTTCTCCTGTTGATAAAAGTCTGCCTGATCTGTGTATAAGACAAAAGGGACTAAAAACATTTTAATGGCTTGTATCTTAGTATCCATATCCATGTAACAAAACTTCCAGTTTCTCAATGTTTGTATTATGTTCTGTTTAGTATCTTCCCACATATCCTTTGCTGCCACCACAGAGTCATTTCTAATCCATACTCCTAAATTCTTTATTTTATCATGTCCCCATAACTTCTCTCAGTGTTTTAGTGTACTGTTTCGGTGCAATAAACTTGTCAGTTTTTCTAAAAGAACAGCGTAAGTTCCAATGTTTGGACTGCTCAAGTTTTCCGTGGTTGGATTTGTTACCATAAAGATGGATATTGTCAAACAAATTAGTGTGTGGGTACATATTGTACTGCTATTGCCTTTGCTTTAGCTTCATTAATTGTGTATCCAAAGAATAACTGAAACTGTCTTAAAATGTTCCACAACACTGTAATACCCCTTTCTGATTTTGTCATGTTTAAAATAATATTATCTGCAAATAGAGCCAACTTTTCCTGACTACCATACCAATTATATCCTTGAATTTCTGAGTCCCTTATTTTCTTTGCCAGTGGTTCTAAATGTAATGCAAACAACAAAAGGGAAAGTGGACAACCCTTCCTGGTTCCTCTACTCAAGCAGAAATTATCGTAGTGGAACCCAGCCACTTTAATTTGCACCACCGACCCCTCATATATTCTTCTAATCAACTTTATAAATGTGTCAGGGAAAGCAAATGCTTTCATTGCCCTGCTCATGAAGTCCCAGTCTACTCTGTGAAATGCTTTCTCTGCATCAAGACCCACCAATAAAAGTGGTACTTACATTCTGCTTCCCTCTGGATCATCAGTGTTCTGTTAATATTGACAAATGTTTGCCTCCCCTCCACAAAACCATATTGATCCATGTCTATCAATTTTGGTATCACTTCTGCCATTCCTTTAGCCATTATAGACATAACAACTTTGTAATCATGGTTTAGTATTGAAATGGGCCTGTATGAAGCTGGATCTGATGGATCTTTACCCTCTTTAGGTATTACCGTTGCCACTGCCTTCTTCCAGCATGCTGGTACTTCTCCTCCTCTTAAAATACTGTTAAACAAAACCTTCCAGATCTTTATCAGTTTTTTCTCTCCTAACTTCTAGACTTCCACAGTAATACTGTCTATTCCTGGGGCCTTTCCTATAGATTGGTTATACATAGCCATTTTATCTCATCCCTTCCTATCCTAACTGTTAGTAATTAAGCCTCATCTACCTCTAACTTTGGAATATTTAATTCTTCCATAAACATTTCCATTTGTACACTTTCTTCATTTCCATATTTCATGGTATTATACACATTTTCATAAAATTTCCAAAATATTTCTAATACTTCTACAGTATCTTTTATCTTCCTTGTTATAGGCTCCCTAAGCTTGGTGACTGCCCTTTCCACTTTCTTTTGCCTGAGTTGTTGTGCTAAAAGTTTTTGTGCTCTAGAATTATTATAAAAAAACAGTTGCTTAACAGCAAACTTTCTAAACTTGTGCATATTATCGAGGTAATCCCTTATTTTCTGTTTAGCATTCTGCAATTGCTCCTTTTCTTGTTCTGAGAGATTCCCCCTATTTTGCAAGACTTTAACATTTATCAATCCCTCTAAATAATTCTTGTTACTGTTTAACCATATCTCCTTTTTTTATTTCCAACCTAGTTTTAAATTCCACTTTAATTTTATCCCACTCCTTAGCTATGTTTTCAGAAGATAATTATATCTTCTGTAGTAGCTCCTGAATTAAATCCACAACCCATTCCTTAAATTCCACTCTTTTCAACTGATAGGTGGGAAAGCACCAGTGTCGTGTCTCATTTTTATTTCATTACCTTGCATTTTTATTTTAGTTATTATTGGTGTATGATCTGAAATAGTTCTTGGGTGCATTTTAAGACCTTCAATTAAATGCACATGTTCCTGTGAGATGTAAAAATCTATCTAGCCTAGCCAAATTTTTGTATCTCGGTGAGTAATATGTAAATTCACTCTGAACTCCTAGTACTGAATTCACTTCTTCCATGCCAAACATCTTCATAAATTTCTTCAAAAATCTACCCTCCTTTGTTATATTTTCCCTTCTAGGCTCCCCAGACACATCTTCATTGTTGCAAACCAAATTATAGTCTCCACTTATAAGTAATAGTCCTTGCTGAAAGTTGATTATTTCTCCCAGAATTTTTTAAATCTCCATTATATCAGTTTTAGGGGGGTGTAAATGCATGCAAATGCAATTCTCCTCCTTAGCCAGTAGCCCCTTAGTACTATATAACTTCCATTATTATCTTTTTTTCCTCTTCTAATATTATTAGAGCTCCTCTTACAATTAATATAAATACTCCTATTTTCCTTTGCCCCAGATATTGTACTGAGTAACCATCCTGAAAAACCTTTCTTTATCAAATTAACATGTTCAGTTCTTTCCAGGTATATCTCCTGTAGCATAACTATTTGCACTCTACATTTTTTAGTATAGTTCACTCTTCTTTCTTTTTTATATTTATCTGTAAGACCATTCAGATTGAAAGGCATTACAGAAAGCATCATTTTCTTATATACTTCTTATTACTAACTTTTATATATAACTGCTCTTTTACTAAATGTCTGTTTCCAACTTTTATGTTATATGTATATACTGTTCTGGAGGTTGGTCTTTTATACAGTTGTTTTATGTCATATCCATTTGTGCCTATATCATGTCTTACATAATTTTTGTTTTTTTGAAAGCCCTCAAACAGAACAAACAACCCCCCCCAAAAAACTCCTAAAACCTATGAACCTAACAATAACACACAAAACTATGTACATCTTCAAATATTGAAGTTTTTGCTTCCTAATAAGAACATAAGTTCTAAGTTGATAGCTACACAGACAGGCTAAAATTAACCAGAAAGAAAGTTTAGTCATGCTACGATGCATGGTACAGCCTGTGCTATTAGTAAGTGCTATTTGATTTTATCTATCTTTATAACTCTCTCAGTTGAGAAAACACTTGAATACTTTCAGTAAACGCTTTCTCCAAGCCATTTCTCTTTATAAAATTGTCTTCTACTGACATACAAACCAGCACAAAACTGCTAAGGGTACCTTGTTTATCAGAAAAAAAAGCCACTGCGTTAAAAAACTGAGAGAATGTTACTTCAAGTCCAACTGGTTTTGTATTATCTTTAAAGATGCCACACCATTGAAAACCCCTGATTGTTTTCAGGGAACATTATGTCCTAGTCAATTTCTTTTTCTTCTTTTCCCTCAGCCAATCCCCTTCCACCAGAGTGTCTCCAGTTTCTCTTTATTAGATTGTCTCCATGGAGGCATGAAGACCAGCTGCAGAAATGCTACTTAGTGTGCTAGAAAAAAAGCCTTATAATATTCAATATTCTTTTTTCATTTACTTGCTCTGATTGTCTTAAAACAAAGGTCCTTAATCAGTCATTTCCCCATGCAAAAATGAAAAAAGCACAATAATTTGAACTGTGTCATGCCCCCTTAACCAGACTCCCTTTTCCTTTTTTTTTAACCATTACATTGCATATGATTCTCAAAACTGCACAAGAAGAAAAAGAGAAGAGGGGAGAAAAATAAAAACAACACCTGTTTGCAATCCCCATTACATCCAAAAATAGCATGCAAAGATAACCATACAACACAGATACAGTACTATCAAGAAAAGAAAGTGTTTTATTTACTTGCAGTTAGTGTTCTCCCCTCTCTTCACCTCTCCAAAGCATTTTTCCGAACATTAATGACATGAAATAGGGCATATACTTTAGAGTCCCCAATCAGCAAACAAATTTTGAAGAAGTCGAATATTTCAGATTTTCTAGTGCTGTCATTTTTCTCAAATATAATCATTGCATTGTAATCCTACATTAAGTTGCTGATTTTATTACTGTTCTTCTCCATCACCCAAATCCTGTCTCTGCTTCATTTCCAATGTACTCTCAGTTCTTCTAGTCAACTTTTATGCTCCCTTCCTTCTCTCCAAGATTATCCATTAAAATACTGGAAAAGGTTTCACAGGTACAGTCTCTCTGTGGTCTTTATTTCCAGAGGAACAAGAAGCCGAATCTCCTTCTGTTTCACAGCTCCGTTTCTGTTGGACAAACTTTTGTATATCCTCCTTAGCATGCACTTCATCAAAAAACGATTTTGTCCCTCCAGGGAAGAATACGTTGAAGACAGCTGGATACAGCAGTTTGAATCTCACACCTGTGTCTCGATATTCTCTGAATAGAGGAAGGAATTTATTTCTCTTTTGCCTGGTGTACAATGAGTAATCATTCTCCACAAACACTCTGCTGTCTCCTACTTTTAGTATTTTGTCCTTCTGCCAGTTTTGACAAACTCAACTCTTTCTGCTGGTAGGATAGCATCCTTACTATTAAAGGTCTAGGTTGCTTTCTTATAGCTAAATTTGGAGCATACACAGAATGTGCTCATTCAACTAATAAGTCCTGCTGTGGAATACCAGTCCAGTTGCTTAGTTGTGCTTTCATAAATTTAATGCAGTCTGTTCCTTCCAAATTCTCTGGTATAGCTGAAAATCTCAAGTTTTCTCTATGCACTCTGTCCTCTAATTGTATTATTTTTTTGAAACATCTCTTCCTGAGCAGTTTCATATTCAGCCAGTCTTTTCTTCATTTTGAGCTCTGATTTTTGCAGCTTTATCATCTCATCTGAATATCTTTTTAAAGATTCTTCCAGCCTTTTGTTCTTTGTGTTGATATACTCTATCAGTGTTTGGCTTATTTTAACCCAGTTTGTATGCAGTTGTCTTATATCATCCTGTAGGTTATTGGAAGTCATATCTGAAGGTTGCATTACTTTTTGCTGAGCAACTGCAGAACTCTCCCTAGTCAGTGTTTCTTCCTCACAATTTGTAGCTGATTTTTTTCCAGGTCATCTGTATTTCTTTATTCCTGGCATGCAGGCAGTGTACTTACTAGCCAGTTACTGAAATTCACCCATAAACACAAATCTACTAGTCTTCTCTGCTGAGTTTCTGTTTTCACACAAGGAGAGCTAGAAACAAGCTGTTATTCAGTGTGAAACCATCTTGGAACCCCTGTCCTAACTTACAGTTTTGGAATGAGTGACTGGCCCCAAAAGGTGTTGTTTAGATTAGACAGGAAAACAAGAAGATGCTTCATGCTCACCAAATGATTTATAAAAATCAGTGCATACCAAGATTATATATTCCCTGTTCCAAAGGAGGTATGGGCCTCCTTAAAATTGATTACCTGTATAGATCTGCAGTAGTGGGACTGCACACATATCTGCTGACCTCATAACACCCAAAGGTAGTGAAAGTTTAGAAACATGAGGAGAATAAATCTAAGATGACTTCCATGCTTAGTCTAGCAGAAGCATATCGGCATCAGGCAGGAATGGAAATCAAACCAGAAGTAGCTAAAAATCAGACAGCAACTGAATGTGCCAAAAAATAAAAGAAAGACTATAAATGAAGGATTACTAAAAACTCCTGATGTCCACCATGGCAGTAAAACTTAATAATAAAATCAAAACTTTAATAAAAAGCATATAACATAAAATAAGCAGTCCTCAGTCTACCAATAAGCACTTTCAGCAAATAAGCCTTCCTCAGATCATATAAAAAGGACTGTTCAGCATTTGTATTTATAAGGCATCACAGCCATTCCTCATTTAGTTGTCTGACACGCCCTTGTTGCAAACCAAAAGGAGGCCAGCTAGCAGAGAGGTATAATTTCCTTCATTGTAATTAAAGGGGCAGTGCTTCTCTTTACTATAGGATTGTATATGTGAAAGCTAATAGCTATGGATGTAAATGCACTATATGAATGAAGCACATTCAAGTAAACTTGCTAATCATATTCTTTCTATTCTTAAGTGCAGGTTTTAATGGCACAATAGTATTCAAGCCTGGTGATCTGTTTGCTCTTAAATTAATTATCCAGCATGTTTCCCTTGGCTCTGTGCGATTATGAACATCACTTCCTCTTGTGGTCTGACAGACTGCCTCTATGGCCTTAAATACAAAGTAATGAGAAGGATACTGTGCTACGTGGGCTGCTAAGGGCCTCTATGGCCTTAAATACAAAGTAATGAGAAGGATACTGTGCTACGTGGGCTGCTAAGGGCCTCTATGGCCTTAAATACAAAGTAATGAGAAGGATACTGTACTACGTGGGCTGCTAAGGGCCTCTGTGGCCTTAAATACAAAGTAATGAGAAGGATACTGTGCCTATGTGGGCTGCTAAGGGCCTCTGTGGCCTTAAATACAAAGTAATGAGAAGGATACTGTGCTACGTGGGCTGCTAAGGGCCTCTATGGCCTTAAATGCAAAGTAATGAGAAGGATACTGTGCTACGTGGGCTGCTAAGGGCCTCTATGGCCTTAAATACAAAGTAATGAGAAGGATACTGTGCTACGTGGGCTGCTAAGGCATTATTGGGATCTTTGTTTGATGTCCCTCAAATGTCTGGGGATACGTTCCTTAAGACGTTGATCTGTTTTGCCAACATAGAAAGCACTACATTGGCAGCAAGTTGCTACGTATATGATGTGGGAACTAGTACAATCAGCATAGACATTAAAATTGTACTGTTGCCTGGAGTATGGATGTACAAAAACATTGGAGCTGTAAGTGGAGTTGCAAGCTTTGCATCTTAAGCACTTGAAAGTGCCCTTTCTATTAGAATTGGGCCTATTTCTTTCAAATCCATCTTTGTTGCAAATGACATATTTCAAATTCTTCTTATTCTTGTATAGGAATCTGGGCTGTTCACCTACAATGTCTCTTATTTTGTCATCAGTTGTCAATACCGGCCAAAACTTCCTAATAACTTCACATACTTGCTTATTGTCAGCAGTGTATGTTAACAAACATTTAAGTTGCTGTGATTGAGTTTTAGGATGCAGGCTCTCATGATGACTCGATGTGGGTTCAGAGAAGTAGGGACGTCCCTTTCCTCTCCTTAATTGCTGTGGATCATGCTTCAGTCTTAGATTCTTTTTTTATAGGATCTTTTACTTAAATGTGTCTCAATATTTCTCTGTTCTGCTACAAAGTCTTCATTCTCAGTACATAATCTTGAGGTTCTTAAGATCTGATTCTCAAAGATGTTATCAAAAATATGTCCCGGGTGCATACAGATAATGATTTCTCCAGGTTTCTTTTTTATGAATTCCTGTACTGATACCTCTATCAGGATGCAGATGAATCTTTACATCCAGAAATTCTATGGTCTCTGAAGAATGTTTAACCACAAACTCTAGAAAATCAGTGCTCTCGTTGATAAAGTTGACAAAAAGGTCCAATTGTGTAGAGCTGCCTCTCCAAAGGATAAAGACATCATCCACAAAATGGCCGTAGTACACTAGATATTGTTTCCAAGTGCTGGGTATCAGTTCATTATGTTCCCACTCACCAGAACCAAATTAGAGTAACTATTTGCACATGAGGTGCCCATAGCCACACTCCATGTCTGCAAATAGTAAGAATCCCCATACATAAAGATGTTATTTTCTAATACAAGTTCCAGCAAGGAACATATTGGTTCTGCTTGCATACTATTCCTTGCTAGGAAAGATCTTATTGCCTGTAGACCATAGTCATTTGGAATCATTCGGAATCACTGTAAACAAACTCTTGATGTCCATTGTCACTAGTAACAAATTTTCATATTTCTTGAGGTCCTTAGTAATTAAAAAGAGTTTTTTCCAGTTCCTTGCTTTACTATTAAGTTTTACTGCCGTGGTGGACATCAGGAGTTTTTAGTAGTGTTTGCCTTTTCTCTTCCTCATTGGTGTCCTTCACAGTGTAAGAAAGTTTTTTACCTACTGACTGTTTTTGTTTCTTACACTGAACATGGCGAGCCAGCAATTGAACCTGAATGACAAACTCAGAACATGCAATATTTCTAATCTATCGGGAGACTTATTGAACCCGCTTTTAGATCTGAATTTGGGTAATGTAGCTGCTTCCACAGTTGCTGCATCGGTTCCTGATAATAATTTTAATTGTATATTTTGGGAAGTGGAGAATGCAGCTTACCGGCTCAAGAGACTGCAGTGGCAATGCTTCCATATGAAAGCATGCTTGCACCATCAAATTGTACCTCGAGGTATGCAAGTGAAGTGTTTACCCTCATATGGGAACACTTATCCGGATCTGCTTGCAAAATGGCAAATTATAAATCTTGAAACAAGTCAAAAATACATGAACTTGCTGATAGAATTTTTCAAGCTGGAAGAGGAAAGGATGGCAGTGATTATATCAACTAAGCAGACTGAACTGGAAAGCTTAGAGCTGCATGACTCACATCTGAATAGTCTAGATTGGAACAACTACAGATTAACTTGAATGCTTATGAAGTGAAGCTAAGACAGCAGAAGGTTAAAAAGCTAGCCCGTGACCATCAGGATTTTGTGAGAGGCCATATCTTTGAATGGCCGAGAGAGGAATTCAATAATAAGGGGCGGGGAGCTCTACCACCACATAAGGAGAAGATACCTTTTTCTAGACCTAATGGAGAAGATGTGATTACTCATGTCATTTTAACTGATCTGGAACCTTCCATTCATAACCCTGTTATTCTTAACTCATCAGCACCGACCTCCAATTTTGTAATATCTGAAACAGATTCAAGAGAAGCGTCTAGTAGTACAACCACTATGGGTGCAGAAACTTGCAACAGGAATGTTCTCCTAGCCCCCAATCTAGCAAATAGACCGAAAGAAGGGGCAATGCATGCACCAATAAATTGGCCCTTGCTGTTTTTTTCCAAATTCAACCATCACAGGACTCAAAGAACACAGAGTCAAGAACGGAAAAGGAAGAAGCTCACACTTTAATTGGATCTGAACCAAGTTTAGTAGTAAATCTTTCTAATAAGAGTTTAAGCCCTGATATGATTTCCTTGTTAGACAAGGGCCTGAGTTTTATTCCAGCCTTACTGTCTGATATTAGTGAATTTGTGCTGGATATCAGAATGTTTTGCAGGAACCTTGCATTAAAATGTATTTTTGGACAAGCTAATGACAGTAGACGGCTACCTTATACAAAATTGAGTAGCTTTGTTCCCCCTAATCCTCCACCAGTGGAGATGTTCTTGAGATTATGTGAAGATGAAATCTTCAAACTAAGGGGTAATACAACCAAAGGACAAGAAAGTTTCTTCAGTTTAACTACTAATGAGAATGAAATGCTGAAGCAGCTAAAGGAGACAGACAGCTTGGTCATCAAGCCTGCTGACAAGGGAGGATGTATAGTGGTGATGGAAGCCGTATGGTACAGGCATAAAATGCTCTCTATGCTGGATGATGAAAGAACGTATAAGAGATTAAGTTACAGTGAAGATACGACTAAGGTAGATAATTTTCGTAGCCATCTATAAGATCTATTGATAGAGGCAAATATCTCATAAGAACTATATGAGTTCTTTGATTGCCCTAAACCTATGTTTCCATACATCAGCGGACTCCCCAAAATTCACAAGGATCCAGTTGACCCACCCCTACGTCCCATAGTTTCTGGTAGGGGGTGGGTAACTGAACCCGTTTCCATGTACGTGGAGAATGAATTAAAGAAGGCCCTGCCACTAGCAGGAACTGTATTGAAGGACTCAGGAGATTTTCTGGCAAAACTCTTTTTAGTTACTAAGGACCTCAAGAAATATGAAGATTTGTTACTAGTGACAATGGACATCAATAGTTTGTTTACGGTGATTCCGAATGACTATGGTCTACAGGCAATAAGATCTTTCCTAGCAAGAAACAGTATGGAAGTAGAACCAATATGTTCCTTTCTGGAACTTGTATTGGAAAATAACATCTTTATGTATGGGGATTCTTTCTATTTGCAGACATGGGGTGTGGCTATGGGCACCCCATGTGCAAATAGTTACTCTAATTTGGTTCTGGCTGAGTGGGAACATAATGAACTGATACCCAGCACTGAACTGATACCCAGCACTTGGAAACAATATCTAGTGTACTACGGCCATTTTGTGGATGATGTCTTTATCCTTTGGAGAGGCAGCTCTACACAATTGGACCTTTTTGTCAACTTTATCAATGAGAGTACTGATTTTCTAGAGTTTGTGGTTAAACATTCTTCAGAGACCATAGAATTTCTGGATGTAAAGATTAATCTGCATCCTGATAGAGGTATCAGTACAGGAATTCATAAAAAAGAAACCTGGAGAAATCATTATCTGCATAGGGGGAGTATGCACCTGGGATATATTTTTGATAACATCTTTGAGAATCAGATCTTAAGAACCTCAAGATTATGTACTGGGAATGAAGACTTTGTAGCAGAACAGAGAAATATTGAGACACATTTAAGTAAAAGATCCTATAAAAGAAAGAATCTAAGACTGAAGCATGATCCACAGCAATTAAGGAGAGGAAAGGGACGTCCCTACTTCTCTGAACCCACATCGAGTCATCATGAGAGCCTGCATCCTAAAACTCAATCACAGCAACTTAAATGTTTGTTAACATACACTGCTGACAATAAGCAAGTATGTGAAGTTATTAGGAAGTTTTGGCCGGTATTGACAACTGATGACAAAATAAGAGACATTGTAGGTGAACAGCCCAGATTCCTATACAAGAATAAGAAGAATTTGAAATATCTCATTTGCAAGAAAGATGGATTTGAAAGAAATAGGCCCAATTCTAATAGAAAGGGCACTTTCAAGTGCTTAAGATGCAAAGCTTGCAACTCCATTGACAGCTCCAATGTTTTTGTACATCCATACTCCAGGCAACAGTACAATTTTAATGTCTATGCTGATTGTACTAGTTCCCACATCATATACTTAGCAACTTGCTGCCAATGTAGTGCTTTCTATGTTGGCAAAACAGATCAACGTCTTAAGGAACGTATCCTCAGACATTTGAGGGACATCAAACAGAAAGGTCCCAATAATGCCTTAGCAGCCCACGTAGTACAGTATCCTTCTCATTACTTTGTATTTAAGGCCATAGAGGCCCTTAGCAGCCCACGTAGCACAGTATCCTTCTCATTACTTTGTATTTAAGGCCATAGAGGCCCTTAGCAGCCCACGTAGCACAGTATCCTTCTCATTGCTTTGTATTTAAGGCCATAGAGGCAGTCTGTCAGACCAGAAGAGGTGGTGATGTTCATAATCGCACAGAGCCAAGGGAAACATGCTGGATAATTAATTTAAGAGCAAACAGATCACCAGGCTTGAATACTATTGTGCCATTAAAACCTGCACTTAAGAATAGAAAGAATATGATTAGCAAGTTTACTTGAATGTGCTTCATTCATATAGTGCATTTACATCCATAGCTATTAGCTTTCACATATACAATCCTATAGTAAAGAGAAGCACTGCCCCTTTAATTACAATGAAGGAAATTATACCTCTCTGCTAGCTGGCCTCCTTTTGGTTTGCAACAAGGGCGTGTCAGAGAACTAAATGAGGAATGGCTGTGATGCCTTATAAATACAAAAGCTGAACAGTCCTTTTTATACGATCTGAGGTAGGCTTATTTGCTGAAAGCGCTTATTGGTAGACTGAGGACTGCTTATTTTATGTTATATTCTTTTCATTAAAGTTTTGATTTTACTATTAAGTTTTACTGCCATGGTGGACATCAGGAGTTTTTAGTAGTGTTTGCCTTTTCTCTTCCTCATTGGCGTCCTTCACAGTGTAAGAAAGTTTTTTACCTATAAATGAAGGATTGGATGAGAAGGCAAGAAATGTCGAAAATGCATAACTATAGTTGCAAGTATAGAAAACTTCTGGAAGAACCTCATGTTGATCAGGATCAAATGCAGGAATGGTTAAGGAGAGGCAAATTCAAACTAAAAGATGAAAGGTTAATATTGGCAGCCCAAGAGAGTAGGCTACATACATGTTGGTTTACAAAGTCCATTGAATATGTGGGAGAGACAGACAAATGTAGGTTTTGTAAAACAGAATTGGAAACAGTCACACACCTTGTTGCTGGTTGTGACATACTAATAGCAGAAAGATTGTACAGTGAAAGACATAATAATGTGATAAGACTGTTGCACTGGGAATTGTGGAAAAATTATAATACTGAAGTAGCTGAAAAACATGAGCCACAGAGCATCATAGAAAATGATGAAGTTTATATCACATGGGACCAACCATTACCAAAAGTTCAAAAGATAGATGCTAGAAAACCCAATATAGTGGTCCATGAAAAGAAGACAATAGTAGCATTGATCACTGAAATTGTTACTCCCAGTGACTACAGTGTGTTGTGTACAGGGAGACACAAAGTCATAAAATGTCAAGATCTGCAGGCAGAAATAAGAGCAATGTGGAAAAAAGATACCCAGACAGTTCCCATAGTAGTAGGAGCAATGGGTGTTATAAAAAAGAATCTACAATTGTATTTAGATATGTTACCAATACATGTAACTCCGTACGAATTACAGAAGGAGTCAATACTGGACACATTGCGGGTGCTGCGAAGAGCACTTTTGGCTGACATCAAAGATTGAAACAATACTAATTTTATGAACTTTAATCATACTTTGACTTAAGAATGGGGACCATTCCCGTCATGATATTAGAAACCCGAAAGACTTGGAGAAACTAAAAAAGAGAGAGAGGCATCCCTGAATGTTATCAGGGCTCATTGCTGTAATGTGTTTAGCTCTTGAGAGCACAGTGATGACTCATTCTTTAGTAACAGTAGGGGGGATAAGTGGTAGAGGGTATTTCCTGGGGAGTAACTAGTCATCTTTCAGTCATACGGACTCTGTTTTCTGCTTGTACCTTATTGCTTTTGTGTAACACTTTTGAGTAAAGTTACTGTGGTCTACTCTTTTATCTTGGACCTTGGTAACTACTTTAGCCAATTAAATGTTTCTGTCAAGGCTTTTCTCTCTACACTCTAAGGTTGAGGGGTATGACTTCAATTATAACCGAAATGTCATGACATAACAATAAATTAATGGCTTTTATTGCATGTATAATCCTATACACTAGACTGACAATTTTTCTAATTAGAACTAGACAGTACAATTTTATAAATATATAAATAAGTAAACAGGCCCACATATTCCACGTGAAATTGTAGCTTTATTTATTTTACAAAATAAATAAGCAAGCAGACACACAGGCTCCATGTAAAGTCATAGATTTATTTATTTGACTGTTTCACAACTATCATATCTAGGTATAGACAGATATGTTTGATATAATGTAAAAGGTTTACAGTATAAATTGCAAGTAAAAGCAAGTGTGATATTTTGTTGCAAAGAGACAATTGACTGATGAATCACGACAATGCAAGGTGTCTGCAATACATACTCATTAGTTTAAAGGACACCATTGCACATAAAATTAAAAACATAAATAGACATGGAGAGATCTTTCTATACGTAACATAGCCACCCTATTAAACAGCTTATTTATATCTATATGTTTTATATACATACACACATACAAATATTTCAGGTGTGAACAATAATGCCATTCTTGCCAACAAAGTTCTAGCTATAGTTTAACCTCATTTCCATTTCTTATATTTTTTCAACTATCATTGCTTGACTTCCACTTCTGCATTTTGCCAAACTGTTTGACATTCTTTCAGAAAGTGGTATAATGGTTTATTCTAGTTACCATTTTCTACTTGTGTCTTGCACCACGGAGCTCAGGTTGTGACTCAAAAGGGTCCACCAGCCTCTCACTTATGGTTATCAAGCTGAAATTAATAAGTAAACAAACAGCTGAATAAAGAAATAAAGGGAATAAATTAAATGATTTAAGACAGAGGTAAAGTTTAATTCATGGTACCTTGGACAGCACAGCACACATCTGTTTGTTGGTTTCATTACTTATTAAAATACACAATTAAATGTTTGTTTGCAGGTACCTTGTTATGTGTGTATATAGCTGGTACTCTTACAGGACATAAAACACATTAGGGGGTATTCAGAAAGGAAAAAATAGCACAGTGTGTAAAGCTAAACTGTGCAGTAAGTGTTGACATACAGGGCATGTGCAATTCAGAGATATCTATAGCCCAATCATGGTAGTATGAAAACTGGTGTGGTCAGTAATATAGCAATAACCCACGCCTGGGTGTGGGTAATGCTAAATTTACCAACGGTTGGCGTGGTTTGGTCGAGCCCGGTAAACAAAGCCAACCGTGGTAAATTAGCATTACCCACACCCAGAAGTGGGTTATTGCTATTATACCATGACATTATTTAAGAAAAGAAACTGTTACTTTTCTTAAATAATGGCATAGTATAATGCCTGTTTACTGCCCTTCCGCAGATGTCTGGCATCGCGGCAGTTCTGATGTACTGTGCCTGCGCGGTACATCAGAGTTGAGCAAAAGCAACGGAGAAAGCAAGATCTCCGTTGCTTTTTAGTGTCTCGCTATGTTAAATGAGTTTAACATAGCGAGACAGTTAAAATAAGCAGCGGACATCTCCGTTGCTTATTTTAAAACTGCCTCGCTATGTTAAACTCATTTAACATAGCGAGACACTAAAAAAAGCAACGGAGATCTTGCTTTCTCCGTTGCTTTTTTTTAAAACACTGTCTCGCTATGTTAAATGGGTTTAAAATAGCGAGACAACTTTAAAATAAGCAACGGAGATCTCCGTTGCTTATTTTAAAGCTGTCTCGCTATGTTAAACCCTTTTAACATAGCGAGACAGTGTTTTAAAAACCGAGTTATACTAATGGAAAAAAGTCCGGGCAACCGGACCTTTTTCCATTAGTATATCTCGATTTACAACGGGCACGCTGGCCAATCAGCGTGCACGTTTTGGGGGGGTCATGGTATAATACATAATAATGACCATATAATAACACTCAAATGAGATGGATTATAGAAATACATTCTTCTATAAACTGATGTTTTTGTCTGCATATATATATATATATATTCTATATGCAGCATACACACATGTAAGATACTTGGTAATTATATATTAGGTTGATAAGTTCATAGGTATATACTAGGCATGCAGTTCAAAAGACCATTGACAAACATAGACAGCTAAGCCCGAGCACTGTTGAGTTAAGTTTCATGGCCAAGAAGCACCATGGTATATACCCCAAAGAAGATTTATGATTTCCAGGCTATTCGTTCAGAATATTACTGAATACAGACCATGTGTAGTATTGTTTGACATGCATAGGAAGTTTATTCAATAAGTATAGGATTCCTTGGGATAGAAATGTGTTGTGCCAGCCACGGTCTATTTCTGTGTCTGTAAAAGATTACAGTCTTTGTTGTGGGTGATCATGGTGATGTGTGTTAAGCTGTAAGAGGTCAAGCAGAGTGGAATGGGCCATGTATCCTACTGATGGACAGCACTCTGTCTGCTGAAGAATGGCATACAGAACAAGAACTGCATATATGAAAAATGCCATTTGAACCCTTGATGTAAGTATCACCAAGAATAGTAGTAACAGTAAGGATTGTGGAAGAGTTTGCAGCTCAGCAAACTGTCTGGCCTCAGTTTAAATATCATAATTTGGGCTTTAACACAAATTGTACATGCTATACATTAGGTACCATAATACATCACAGGTAATGTCAGCATGTTCCAGGAGGTGATATATAAGACATGTGTTTCCATTCACATGGAAGAGCACCAGCAAGGTACCAGGCAATCAAACATGCAGGAAGTTCCAGTCAACAAAAGGTATTGTTGGAAGGTGCAGTGTGTGTCTTACAAGTAACAGCTAGGTTCTGCAAATAAAAGCCCACAGTGTTAGGCTTAGTAGAAGAAGTTATTTTTCAGCTATCTTTTATAAGCATTGGACTTCATCTTTCTAATTTCTTGATGTTCTCCCATGATGTCCTTGCCCACTGCACATGAGAAGCTGCCATTATGCTAAATGAATGTGGAATCTAACTAAGTATGGGATATATGTTTGGGGTCCAAGCTTCATCACTCCACTGTTTTCTTCAATACAGCCCTCACCTGAAGCTGGGTAATCAGGGTATCCTTCTGTAGGCAGAAAACTGCTCCTTCTTAAGTGTCAGTCTATGATAAACTGTGTGAGTGGGCTTCTGTGTTGTAGGCACAGTGTTAGGTAATGTTGTAGGCATTGTACTACATTCTATTCTGTGGCCCCTGAGGCTTGAGCCAGCCACTGGTTCTTCACCTCCTGATCAGTCATAGGTTGCTCCTATTTATCCTTAGAATATTCTTAGTTTGACCAGCTAAATGCTCCACATAGGGCTGATAAAAAACTGGCTATGAAAAATGATCTGTTGTATTACAGATGGCATATATTTTGGAGTTTGTCCCATAAAGCTCGCACTGCCTTTCCATAGCTTTGTGCAGCTAGCTGATAGCTTTCCAGGTGTAATGCTGTCTTCAATTTGGTTTAATCAGCCTCTAAAATTAGCAGGGTGTGTGCCCTCAATTGATTTTCTACTATGAGCCATACAACTGGACAAGCTTGCACCTTTCTAGTGTCGCTAAACTGCTAGAGTACCCTTTTGTAAGCCACTTAATTACCTGTACTGAGGGTGTTTATTATCTGCTATTCTCATATGTCCACTGATACTATGAATAAATTTGTACCCACTCTGGTACTGGTGCTGTTTCCAGTGCCACTGTGTTGGACTGAGACCACTGTAAAAGCACTTAGTGTAAAATGTCCAATTATTCTTCACCTCACCCTTTTTGCTGATTACTCCCTGCCTGAATAATACATGTGTTGTCCGAGTTGAGAGTATCTTGTTTGCCTTCTGTTTATAGAAAATTAATGTCCACATGTAATTACTCTTGGCCACCTGCTGCTGAGCTTGCTTCCTCCTAAGTATCTCTCCGCACCAAATTCTTAAGGATATTGCAACAGTTATCCTGAAAATAAAATGCAGTGCAGTCTGAGAGTGTGCCAACACACAAGTAAGATTATAATCTCTAAAAATGTAGATGACTAAAGGCAGTAATACTCTTGTTACTTGATAGGTTCATAGGTGGTTACTAGGCTACTGACCCAAAAGGTCTTTATAAGCCTAGCCGTGTGTACCCAATATAATACTAGAGAAACCCAATATAAAGGATCTAGCCTAAACTCAAGATCTTAGTTAGCAATGACTGCCCACATCTAGGAGGGTCATAGGTGAAATTCCCCGGCAAAGAATTTATGGTTTCCCATCCAGTCATCCAGGCTACACTTAAACAGTGTCATAGAGGGCCTTTGTTGATGTGAATTGGTAGCCTATTCCAGACAAGTAGCAACCTCTGAGAGACATATCTATCTCTCCAGCAGGTTCTATTTATGTTGCAGGCCAGGTTAAGGTCCCTGGAACAAGTGACCCATATTCCATTTGACTTGTGGATGTGCAGCATTTCCATTAGGTTTGGATCAGAGACTGCTCTGTATGCCATGCGCACGTCTCCTCTAAGTAGTCTGTATGCTACTAAGTACAGTGACAGTGACTTCAGTCTGTCAGTGTATGACATGTGCTGGAGATGCTGAATTTTCTTGGTTAGAAATCACTGAGGTCTCTCAAGTTGCTGCAGGTGCCTGGTAAGGTACATACCGAAGGGAGCATTGTACTCAATTCTTGACCTGGTGAGGGTTGAGTACAGGGGAGTTATGACCTCTTTCATTTTTGAGGCAATACCTTTGCTAATGAGGTGAGCAACATAGAATGTCTTCCTTACCACAGTAGACGCACGGTGGTCAAAGTTTAGATTACAGTCAACTTGCATTCCCAAGTCTCTTACTACTGAGTTGTTACGTAGGGTTTTATTATTTATATGATCATCTGCAGGGATATCATTTTTACTGAAGCGAATGATAATGCATTTTTAGCAGAGTTTGAGTCCATGACTTTAACACCAATCATTAGTTTCTGTAAGTCCCTCTAGAAGTATGTTGACATTGTTTGGGGATTCCGTGATTACACATAATTTGTAGTCATCAGCAAACTTAGTCAGCTATAGCCACTCTGTTTTGGCCTGAATGTCTGAGAAGTATATTCCAAATAATAGGGGGGCCAACACTGACCCCTGTGGAACCCCACTGGCAACAGGTCTGCTGGTTGAAGTAAAGTCCCCAACTTTGATGAGTGTAGTCTGTCAGTGAGCCAGTTAGCAGCCCACCTGACAACATAAGGGTTGATATTCAACTGGGAGAGTTTATCAATGATGCCCGAATTTGGGACTGTGTTGAAGGCCTTTGCTAAGTAAAGGTAAGCTGTATGCACAGATTTGCCTTTATTTATGGCTCTGGTGTTGTTTTTGAAGAAGTCCACCAGGTTTAATAGGCATGACTTGCCTTTGACAAAACCAAACCATGTTGGATCAAGGATTTGGAGATCACCTATGTCCTTATTTATAGGGTCCGTGATGATTCGTTCTATGGCCTTACAGATAAGGCTGGTTAAGCTTATGGGTCTGTAGTTTCTGTAGTCTGAGTCACACTTTTAATACTCTTGTCAAGTGGCATATGACAAATGGAAAACAACTATTACTTGTAAAACTAGCAATAAAGGGTCAGTGACATGGATGCTGTTAGGAGCAGCTATGCTGTCACCTTATTTAAAATGCCTCCCACATGCCAGTGTATGAGAATGTGCATATATATATATATATATATATATATATATATATATATATATATATATATCCACAGACATACTGCACATGTAGGTGTGTGTACATCTGTATACATAAACAGAGACACACAAATTCAGAGACAGATTTATGTGTGTGTGTGTGTGTGTGTGTGTGTGTGTGTGTGTGTGTGTGTGTGTGTGTGTGTGTGTATATATATATATATATATGTATATATATATATATATATATATATATATAAATATGGATTCTCTTCATAATCTCGAAATACTGAAATATCGAATTTCAGTATCTCGAGACCATGAAACTGAATCCACAAAACACCAAAACTACAAAACACTGAGCCCAAAACCGCGAAATTCAAAAACCCAAACACACCGCACACACCACACCACACATACACCAAAACACCCACATCACAATTTAAAACACAAAACTACACACATACACAACTCATACACACATAAGCAGGAGGGCAAGCCCCCCTGCACCCCCACACCCCTTACTTATATATACTAACTCCGAGATCTCACATACAAGAAACAAAAGCAAACTCACACACGCGCATTCTCCAGTCCCTCACACACACATCAAACATATCAGCACACTCACATACACTCTACCCCTCACTCAAAACACTTACAAAACACTTACTTACCTGACATAACACCCAGATCCACACACGACACCACGCACCATCAACACAAAAACTCAGAAACAACATAGCATATGTCCATAACCGCAAATTCGAGATATTCAAATTTGCGATTATGAACTTTCGCTATTTTCAACATTTAGCTTTATAGTCTCGAGATACTGAAATTCGACATTTCAGTATTTCGAGATTATAAAGTGTTCATATATATATATATATATATATATATATATATATCTACAAAGTTGCCTGACATATTTTTTTATTGAAACGTTATAAGATTTTATTCTTCTAGAATCTTAGGAAATTTGCAACTCAGTGGGTTTGTTTCCAAGATGCAACTGTGCAAAGCAATGCTGTCTTGTGAAATGAGGGAAACCGTCTTATAAATTAACGTCTGCATGAGTACATGTACTGAAAAACAACGTTATTGCTGACCATATGAAAAATAATGAACAGTGAAGGGAAAAAGGCATGTAGCAACAAGCATGAAACAAAAACAAACAAAAGAAAATACAATTGCCTAGGTTGGGATAATCATTCCAAGTTTTACAAAACACAAACACATACTAAATATGTAATTTCAGTGCTGCAAAGGTTCATAGGTTGGTACTAGGTTATCGGCCCTAGGGCCTATACAAGCCATAACAATTCCCTGGCTATTTCTTCCCACAGTATTTACTTCCCTGGACCCCTGTCTAGCAGGGTGACTGACGTGATCCCCGTGGTAAATTTTCTATCTCCCATCCAGTCATCAAGGTTCCTTTTGAAGAGGGCCAAAGAGGTGCTGTGCTTGACATGTATGGGCAGTCTATTCCAGAGTCTGGGGAGTCTCTGGGTCAGGAACCTATCCCTCTAGCATGTTTTGTTCATTGGGATGACAAGGTTTAGATCCCTGGAGCATGTGTCTCTGATGGATTGGAATTTCTTTAAGTGTAGCATGTCCAACAGCTCAGTGTTTGACATGGCCTTGTATGTTAAGCAGAGATCACCTCTGAGTAGATGATATGTGACAGAGTATAGGTGGAGAATTTTTAGACGGTCAGCATAGGGCATCTGCTTTAGGCCTGTGATTCTTTTAGTGAGGTATTTCTGCGGCCTTTCCAGTTGTTGCAAATGTCTTGAGAGGTACATACCAAACGGAGCATTGTATTCTATAGTGGGTCTAATGAGGGATGAGTACTGTGGGACAATGACCTCCTTTTTTCTGGATGAAAAGCCCTTATTGATGAGGTGTGCCACATAGAAGGATTTCCTGACTGTTGTGGCGATGTGGTTATCGAAGGTGAGACCACTGTCCACCTGTGTCCCTATGTCTCTTATCACATTTTCAGTGTTTAGTGTACTGCCACCTATGTTGTAATTCATGGGTACATGGTTTTTCCCAAAGGGGATAACTATACATTTCTTGGCATTGAGCTTGAGCCCATGGCTCTGGCACCAAGCATCTGTTTCTGTAATGCCCTTTTGTAGAATATCCACATCATTTGGGGATTCAATAATGGCTCCCAGTTTGCAGTCATCTGTGAATTTTGTTAGCCAGAGTCCCTTAATGTTGGCCTGTACTTCAGAGAAGTAGATACCAAAAAAGAGGGGTCCCAGGACTGAACCCTGAGGTACTCCACTTGTCATTTGTCTGGAGCTGGATTTGGAGTTGGCTACTTTTACAGTGTGGGTTCTGTCAGTAAGCCAGTTGGCAACCCATCGAGTGATGTAGGGATTAATGCCCAGCTTAGTAAGTTTATCTAGGATTCCAGTGTGGGGGATGGTGTAGAAGGCCTTAGCGAGGTCCAGATAGGCTGTGTGGACCACCTTTCTCTTGTCCACGGCTCTGGAGACTGATTCGAAGAAGTCAATCAGGTTCAGAAGACAAGAATGGCCCTTCACAAACCCAAACTGCATGGAATCCAGTGTTTGAAGGTTGCCAATGTCTTTGTTTAAACGTTCCATGATAATATGTTCCATGGCCTTGCAGATCAGGCTCGTCAGACTGATAGGGCAGTAGTTTCCGGGATCCAAGGTGGATCCCCTTTGTGGAGTGGGATAACTGTAGCTGTGTGCCACTCAGTGGGCATGAAGCCTGAGGTGAGGCTATGATTAAACATGACACTTAGGTGAGGTGCCAGTTCATTTTCTAGTTCATGTAGTATACAGCCTGGGATGTTGTCTGGTCCCATGGATGCTGTATTCTTAGCTTTGGAGAGTGCAGATCAGAGTGTGCAGATCAGAGTGTGACTAGATAGCATCTCTGGCTGAGGCTAAATCATTCAACTAATCTAATAGCCTATGAGTGGGGGAAGGAAAATACAAAAGGACAAATTATAAACTCTCAGCGCTTCCTATAATAACCATCCCCCCACTGAAGTTTGTGAAATCTGACCTGCAGTATGCTAACAGGCTGCTCTGCAAATCCTGCCTCTGTCTGAACATGTGACTTACACTGCACTGCAATGTAAACAAAGTACTCTACTAAGCAACTGATTTTAGAAACGAGGTAATGCCCTTTAAATTTATATGGAAGAAGGAATACAAAAGACAATTAAAAAACTAGATACTGATAGTATTGAATGATTATGATTGTAAGATCTTTATGGAAATAATACAAAAGAGATTTGAAACCAAAATGGAAAATATTATGGAAGATAGTATATATATATATATATATATATATATATATATATATATATATATATATATATATATATATATATATATATATATATATATAATGTGTGTGTGTGTGTATATATATATATATATATATATATATGTACTACCATTTGGATTTATAGTAACATTTCACAGTAAGATTGGACACCCTTTGCTAAGGGCCTTAAAGTAGCTGATGAGTGGTGGTGGCAGTCCAAACTAGCTTATAGTCTGGACGGAAGGTGGGCATAGCTAATAAACTTGTGCCAGCCTTTTCCAGGTGTGTGTGTGTGCATGTGTTTCTATATAAATCAAACCTCAAAGAGTGTGTGTGTGTCAGCTACTTGGGCAGGGGCACGAAGCACTGGTTGGACAGAGAGGGTGCTGGAGGTCTTGGCTTGACCACTCAGCTGAGATTTCAACTCTATAGCTGTGCCAGTGGGGAGTCTTCTCGGGGACTTGGAGAAAGAGGGGTTAGCGTGAAATATATTTGGACCTGAAGAAAGCAGGTTAAGGGAAGTTGTGAGAGAGAAACAAAAACTCATTTTTGATAAATATGCTGCTAAGACTGTGAATCCGTTGTTTGAGAGCTTGTTGGATGGGGTAGTTGTCTTTGAGCAAAAGATGATGCAACAAAAAAGAATAAAGATCCTAAGGGACATCAATGACTTTAAATTAGGCCTTGTCTTTATGTGGCCGAGGGCTGGACAATATGGTGAACAATTGAATAGATCAAATGTTAGAGTTGATAATAGCTCTGTTACTAACCAAATTGCTTCCTTTGGAGTCATTGAGCTGAAGACGAATAATAATAATGTTGTAGACGCTGTTGACAATGCTATTAATGAGTTTCATGTTGTGAATGATGAGAATTTAAATGATACTGGCCCAGCAAGGCTTATTGATACTGGGGTACGACCCTTGCCTGGGAGCATGGAAGGGGAACGTTTTGTTGAGAATTTAGAAGTACAACAGCAGCATGATAGTAATTTGTACCCTAGTGTAGTTATTAAGAGAACTATGAGTACTGTATGTGAACAGGAAAGAGTCGTAAGACCAAAAACTAATATAAATAATGTTCAGGTAAGTGATAACTCCCCTAATGCTTCAACACAGATAAATAGGGTAGTGGGACATCTCCCTTTTCCATTGCCAGTCAGGACAGACAAAGGAGGGAGACGAACGAGGTCAATGAGTCGAGGGTGCCAGAATCGCAAATTCTCAGGGGAATTCAACTCGAATCAAACATTGAAGAAAATGTGGGGGAAGGCAGCGAATCATTGATTTTAAATATTTCATCCTATGAATTATCCTCTGAGGAGAATGATGTATTTCATTCCCACATGTGAGAGTAAGTTATCAGATACGATTTTGGACCTGAAGGTCTTTTGTAAGAATGTGATGCTAAGATTACAATTTGGGGACAATGTTGGACAGAAAGTCCCCACTAGTACTGAACAACACCCCCTCCCCTTAGAAAATTAAGTACCTATGTCCCTGTCAATCATCCTTTAGTCGATGCTTATATGAAGCTAACAGAAGAAGAAATTTATAGGTTTTATGACAGTAAGGACAGAGACAATAATAGGAGGTTCAAATATAATTTGAATTATAATGAGAGAGCAGCACTAAGGAAATTACAGGAAAACGAGTGTATATCTATAAGGCCAGCAGATAAGGGAGGCCTTATTGTGGTCATGGATAAGGTTCATTATGTTCGGTCTATGCAAGAGATGCTAGATGACAATAAGTACTACAGCAAGATTACAGTTATAGAAGTCCACAGGGTCATTCATTTAATATCTGAAATGTTGAATGATATTTTTAGAGGAGGTTTGATTACAGAAGACACCTATAGATACCTTAGTGTGGTTAATCCTTTGATACCATTAATACAAGGACTGCTGAAGATCCATAAGGAACCATTGAATCCACCAATGAGACCCATAGTGGCAGGTGGAGGATGGGTCACAGAACCCTTGTTGGTTTATGTTGAGAAACATCTGAGACCTGTGATTAGTCAGAATAAGGTGGTCCTTAGGGACTCTAAGCAGTTCCTTATAGATCTTTATGAATGTACAAAACAGATTCATGATTTAGATGGGGTGATCTTTGTTACATTTGATGTACAGTCACTTTTCACTGTTATTCCAAATGATTTAGGAGAGCAATATGTACAAGAATATCTCACGGTTAATAATGATTTCAGCCCAGTACAAACAGATCTTGTTTGTCATTTACTAGAGGTGATTCTGGGGAATAACCTCTTTACTTTTAATTATAGGATGTATATTCAAAAACATGGCATGGCAATGGGCACTTTGTGTGCTAATAGTTACGCCAACGTGTTTCTGGCACATTGGGAAAATACTGTGCTCTTTAGAAAGGATGAGTACAAGCAACATGTCATATTTTATCGATGTTTTGTCAATTACTTGTTTTTGTTAAGGAAAGGAAGCCAAGTTCAGTTGTCTGAGTTTCATCAAATGATGAATGAACTCACTGAGTGTTTGAAATTTACTGTTACATGGTCATATACACGTATATAGTATTTGGATCTCTATATAGAGAAGTTGGACAATGGCCTCATTAATACAGGGGTCTACCGGAAATTGTTTCATAGGAATTCCTTATTAGCCAGATCTAGTATGCATCCTGGTTATATTTTTCAGAATCTGATAAAAGGCCAAGGTATGAGGGCATCTAGATTGAATCCCTTGCATGAAGGGTTCCAGAGTGAAATGAAGAACCTGGAATCCTGACTAATAAGGAGAGGGTATAAACAGAGTGAGATTGAGAAGAATCTGTCAGAGATTGGCACACTAAGGGAGGATGTAGTGGCACCATATTTCGGGCCATGTAAGGAAGTCATTAGAACAGTGGATAAGGAAAGTACTATCAGTAACAACTATGTTAAGAAACCCCTTTTCTTTACCAGTGATAAGAAGGATTTGGTTGAGATTTTTAGTAAGAACTGGTCTATTTTGAAAGTGGATTCAGGGATCAGTGAGATGGTAGGTAAAAAAGCAAGATTCCTGTACAAAAATAGGAAGAACTTAAAAAGACTCCTCTGTTATGACAAGGGCACTAATGAATTTAAACATGAAGTATGCTCTACATTACCCTGTGGCAAGTGTAATTACTGCCCAATAATTAATACATTGAACATATTTTATCATCCTGATCTCCAGAGGGAGTTTGTGTTCCATGCCACAGCTACTTGTATGACATCAAATGTGGTATACTTAGCAGAATGTGAAACCTGTCATTCATTTTATGTTGGTAAGACCAACAGGGTCTTCAGAGACAGGATAAGAGAACACATGTATAAAGTTAAGAAAATGATAGAGCACAATGCACTTTCTAAACACATTATGCAAACTGGGGATACACATAGATTCAGCTTTAGGGTTCTAGAGGTTGTTACACCACATATTAGAGAAAGTGACATCAGGAATCACACGGAATGCAGAGAAACAAATTGGATTATTGGTGGTGCTGCGGTAGTGTTGTCGCCACACAGTAAGACGTTGTCCTGTTCGATTCTCAGCTAAAGCGTCTTCTGTGTGGAAACTTGCGTGAATGGGCGTACCTTCGTTGAAGGTTGTGCGTCAGAGCTGGCAACTCGGTACGTAAAAATCTTCTGCCAATCATTAGCGGACCGGAGTTCCACTGTGGCGACCCCTCACCGGGAAAAGCCGAAAGACACAACAACATCCTTAGAGCTGATAGGGGGAGGGGGTTGAATGAAAGAGCATCCATTAAACCCCTAATTAAAAAACGGAGGGTACAGAAATGAGATAGGAATGTGTTTACTTATATATTGAATGTATTTATTTATGTGCTTTCTATATATATTTTTATATATATGTATATCTTATGTGACATGTATTATTTATACATTTATATTACTATGTATTAATTGTTGAATAATGTTTTCTTGCTGTATTATGAAGTGCATCTTTTATGTTAAGAGCTGAGGTTTATATGATATAACATTGTCCTTCTAAGAAGCTGTATGATTTAATTGGAACACTATTGTGATTGGACAATGTTTTTTAAATTTTTATATATAGAGATTTTGTTTCATGAATTGTTAGATGGTCTGAGGAAGCTTATTAGTGAAAGCGCTTACCGTATCTGTTTTTATTTGTTGCTGTCTATAATAAATTTATGAACAAGGAAAACAAGGATAATAAGAAGCTGCTTGGTTGTTTTGTTGTGAGCATCCATCTTAGTATTTGAAAAGGAATTACTGCCAGTGTTTTTTTTTTCATGTATATGGAGTTCTTTATTAAACCCAGTAAAAAGAAGAGTTTTGTATGTAAATAAGGAAGAATAAAGTTTAGCTTTAATTAACCCAGCGGTGTATGCTTCTTCATTAAATTTGTACAAAGTGTCAAAGTGGATAAATGAAAAAGATGAGAGATTAGTACTAAATTGTATAAATAAAAGTATTGCCAGTAAAAGGAATTATGCCATGTAAAAGAAAAGTGAATATGTTTACCTTGTCAAGAAGAAGGAACTACAGAACATGTGTTTTTGAAATGTAAAAGAGTAAACAAGTTATGGGGAAAACTAAGTGAAGAAGATTTATTTTCAAAGATATAAAGAAGTGGATAAAATAAACATGGATATGATTAAATATGGATATTATAAGAACAGAAGTAAAGAATAGATAGAAAGTTATTTTATGTTATATGGGTTATATGGAATAAAAAAATATGTTTAATGGTAAATGGATAGTTCCAACAATATTAAATAAAATTAGATAGTGCTTATGGAAAAAGGAGTCAGGGCCTAATAGTGATGCAAATTTAGTATGATTTCAAAGGAAATTATGAATATGTTTAAACAGACTTGTACATGTGTAAATATTTGTAAATATGTAAATATTTTGTAATTAAGAGCTTTTTTTGTATATAAATAAAGAACTCCTACTCTTTTTGATAGGTGTTATGTGATCTTTTATATCCACCAATTCAAGTAGATGGGGCCTTGGTTTAATGTCTCATCCGAAGGACAGAACACTCTGGAGTGCTTCAGGCTGGCACCTCAGCACCATAAAAATCAACTGGCAATCATTAGCGGACCAGAGTTCCGCTGTGGCGACCCCTAGCCGGAAAAAGCCGAAAGAAAAACAACAACAACAACAACAACAACATTATTTGTGTATCTTCATTTATTTACTGCTTTTATATTTGCATTATTTTATTATATCCTGCATTTCATTTTGTGTTTGTTGTACAGGACTTAGTTACTTATGCACTTTAAAATACTTTAACTTGAATTTGTGGGGGATAAGTCCTCCTCAGTACACCCCTATATGGGGAGCTGTGCCCCATGAGCACCCCTGTTATTTCTTCTCCTGTTGAAGTCTTTCTGTATCTGTGCAAATGAAAGCTCTAATACAAAATATAAAAGTAAGTGGATGAAGACCTGAGGTCTTAAGGAAGAGTCATAGTGGTTTGCTTCCATGTATACCTAAATGAACTAAGTGTCATACTGTTTAAAAGAGAAACCGCTCAGCATCATGCCGAGTCTATTTTCATTGTGAGGCAGTATTGCTTTGTTTAGCAGATATCTATGTGTTTGTGCATTGTGCTATAAAATGTAAAAATAAAATCCAAATAATCACTGAACGCAGTATGCACACATTAGTGTTTATGGTAAATAGGGTGAAATAGCCAGATAATGGGACATTGGAATGGCTGCAGGGGGACTCTGGTGCCATATTTTGGTTGTCTGTTCTTCAGCTTGCATTTGAAAGTTGGTATCCCACAATTCCATCGAAGTGGGCGGGGTTAAGTAATTATGTATGCAAATGGGTTATGTAATTATGTATGCAAATTTATGTTAATCAGCATACAGATTTGTACCTATTTTTCATGAGCCTTGTCCAGATTTTTGATGTTTCCAGGTTGAGAGGTATGGGCCACAGAGGTTCCTCACTAAAAGAATACAGGATATAAATAATATGTCCTATGCAGGCCACCTCAAAGCCCTGTCTCTTTACTCAGTCTCCTACAGATTACTGAGGAGTTCTCTATGCCTAACATACAAGGCATTCCCTGATCCAGCCCTGAAGAGGTCTGCTGCACATTTGCAAAGCAACCATCACTAGAATTACCTGATCCAAGTATCTAAATCTCGTCTGTGACATAAACAAAACATGTTGAAAGGACAGGCATGTGTCGCAGAGATTACCCCTTCTTTGGAACATACTCATTAATGTGAAACAGAACTCTTCCCCAAACACAATTTGGACCAATAGATGGGAAATCTCAAGCTCACCCCTAGCTTGTCACCTGTGGTGCTTATCAACAGGAGCAGTTTGTAGATACCCTAAGACACAGGCATATACCAAAGCCATTCTAGACCATGGGCATTGATAATTGGGTAAATTAGGGCATGAATGGCTAGGCTTAAAAAGGCTATATGGCTGTGAACCTTGTAATCTCCTATGATCTTATGATACAGAGAACCAGCCCTGCAAAGGATGCCTCAGAGTATATACATGCACAAAAACACACCCAGTCGTACACACACACACACACACACACACACACACACACATGCACACGTGCTTGCAGATACACACACATGCACACACAAGTACACACGCGTGCATATGCACACATATATGTGCACACCTGCAGGCACATGCATTCACACAGACTCACAGACACATATGCACACACATACACAGATTACACATACCTACTGGAAATATATATTACCAGTTCACCCATTAACACATCTTTGGGATGTGAGAGTGAACTGGAGACTCTATATGAAGTCCATGTGGATTAATGGGGGATATGCTAATTCCACTAGGGGAAGGGCTGAGCGTTAGCAGTGCTAATCACTGTGATGCAACACTTCAGCTCAAGCTGTTATTTAAATATTGTTATGCTGGCCAAAAAGTGGGGCAGAATGTTGTAATGGTTATAATCATTACCACATGCAAGCCGTTAATTAAAGACTTAAATATAAGTAAATTCAAGTGGTACATGACCACTCCAGATCATCTAAATTATAAGCAATCTGTGCTTGACCTTGATCCATGAAAGGGAATGTGACACAGGTAAGACAATTTATATATCGTCTTACTGGACATGTGTTTATATTTCCTGGGACAAAGATATCTTTTATATTAAAAAGAATCAATCACTACAGTCTTTCCATATGCACTGAACTGTATAGTACATTATATCTGAGAACATAAACCTCTTTCATAAAAGTAGCTTTGTTTTTTGGGATTAAACCTGGCTAGCCCCTGGTCCATAGTGCCTGTAGGTGCCACACCAGAGGGTTCTGGGGTAAAAGATGAGTGGTCTGAGGTACAACAAATGGCCACAGCAGAGTGACCCACCTACAGCTGAGGCAAATTGCTACCCTGCTGTCATGGCAAAGATTGTTTGCTTAACTTTTTCTTTTTGTAGCTGGAAGATGGATCAGAAATGGAAGTGACAATCTGTTCCATGGTCAAGTTGAAAGTGGTGCCTCTATCCTAGGGAAAACAAGCAACAAGGCCAATAAAATGACCGATCCACAAAAGTAATTTTTTTTACAGAAAAAAACACAGTAAAAGACACTTTCAAACACTATGGCAGCCCCGCAACCTTAAAATAAACAGAATTTCCCACAGAAAATAGTTTATCAGTTAGATAACACTACTTTTAAACTGCCAGAAACGAGTACACTGTTTAAAAATACATTACAGTCTTGAGAGAATCTGTTATAAAATAACACTTCTAGCTTTGAAATAACTTTACTGAAGAGGAAAGTAATAAAACATCAGTAAAAAAACAAGAAAATTGAATTTTTGTTCAACAAAGGGAGCTTATCTGATTAGGTAAGGAAAGCACAGTCTGACTGTCGATCATCTATAGCCTCAGAGGAGCCTACGCTTTAGCATCAGTAAAGCTTTGAAGGACTTCACACCCAAACTTGTGTTTTAGTCATCTCAGTTCAAGCTGCTTGACAATTTGAGCACCTCTGCAGCAGAGGGGTGAAGCTTTGGAAGCTGGCTGTCAGGCTGTTATATCCTTGGCAGGATATAACCCATATAGCTAAGGCTACTGCAGAAGTGACCAATATAAAAAACATATTACATTGCCATATGTTGCTTTTGACATCTTCAGTTGCCTAGCTAACAATGTTAAATCTGTTCCCACATTTTTAATGCTTAGTTTTGAAGGCTGCCTTGCCTGATTGTCTTGATCTCAAAGGCCTACACTCAGAAATTCCGCTGAGGGGAACACATACCTCATCAGCACTTTACTATAGCTTCACATTTACTGGATTATGAAACACCAGTAGTACCATGTTTATACCATGGAAGCCAGAAGGAAGGGGCGTCCCTACGTCTCAGAATGCCACAGTGTATTTCATGGGTTATCTGGAATCCAGCTCCAGTGGACAACTAAGTGTAAGTCTGTCCAGTGATGGTGTTTGTGGGGCATCATCTTGGCCTTTTCACCCCTTTCGTATTCCCTCAGCATACGCAGTGGTATCATTTTAGTACATCTGCTTCTAAACACATACTCCCAAAATACCAGGGCATGCATGAGTTAAAGTAAGCAGTGTTCATCTTTGAGTGTGTTCTTTGAGGTGTCACTGCACTGAAACCCCCACCACATAAAAAAACAAAAGTCTGCTGTCAGCTGCTATACTTTCTTCTGCATTTGCTCTGTCATTTTCTTTACTTTTTGTCAAACTTTAGTCATTGCTGGCATAAATGGAAACCTTTTTTTTCAACCTCCCAAGCTTGTTAATTCTTCAAATACTCCTGAAAAATATTAGATTTTTAAATCGTTTTGTTTTTTTCAGGTTACAAGCTGAATACAGATAAGACTGCTGAAATTAGTATAAACACCGTCTTTACAATATATCCACAAATAATACATTTTAAAACAGAAAACCAGTTTAAAATATTTAGGAGAAAATGTTCACCTTCATACAAAGGACACTGTGTGTAGCTTCTGATTCTAAACCAGTGAATGATCTGGGAATATATTAATACTCACTACTCCATAAATGGTAAGGAAAGAACAGCAAGAGAAAATCTCAAACAGATAAAGTCATGGTTGCACCAAAAAAAAAAAAAAAATCTTTTAAAAAAGCTGTACAGGACACCACAGGAAGAGTTTTATTTCACACGCTTCTTGAAATCACAACTAGCTTTTGCAGCACTTTGTCAAGTGTTAAAACTTGTTTAAAAGGTCAAACAATGCTTAAATGCATGGACATAACATAACATATAATGTGACTGAAACAATCTTAAACACACAGTACACCTCATACTTTGCATACTGCACATGTAGCTAAACAGACTAAATCAATTTATGTCAGTGAGACAAATTGTGAGTTAAAGGACAGAATAGGTTCGCATATGTCTTATATTAGGAGACGAGCTGAACAAAATACTTTATGTAGACATATTATGGATAGTTGTTTGGACCATACTTTTAAATTTTTAGTTCTGGAAACTGTAACTTTAAATACCTGCAGGGGAGGGGACATTCAAAATAAAATGAAAAGACCAGAGTATAAATGGATAAATCTGCTGCTGGCATATCATGAACCAGGTTTAAATAATGTTGTATCAAGTGTGTTTTAAAAGCGTGACCCTTGAGACAGACATTTTTATATGAATATTATTTTTTATATGAATATTATTATTATTTTTATAGGAATATTATTTTTATATTTGGATAACAGGCAGTCCTATGGCAGGATAAGCTATCATCTCGCCTACCCATTACATTAGGAGTTCCCCAGGGCTCGATATTAGGACCCCTATTTTCTCCATCTTTATCAACGACCTTCATTCAGTCATCCCAGATGCTACCTGCATTCAATATGCAGATGAATCCACCTTGATTTGTTCTAACACCTCACCAGCTACTTTATTCACATTAACCCAAAATACCTTCAATACAGTGAAAAAAGGACTCTTCAGTCAACATGTAATCCTAAACCCCAACAAAACTAAGTTGCTCCTCTTCTCCCCCACATGCAGGACCCCCCTGCCATCCTTCAACATAACTGCTAACAATGGCACTATCATCTCCCCAGAAGCCCAAACTAAACTACTGGGTGTCATAGTTGATAACAACCTGAAGTTTGATGTGCATATCAATCAAACTATCTAAACCATTAATAAAAAACTTGGCTGTCTTTACAGAATCAAACCTTTCCTTACCCCACTTGCTAGGACTACAATTGGCCATTCCCATCTGCTATCAACTCTTCTCTATGCCTCACCTCTATTCTCCAACTTAAACAAAACAGATCTTAATAAACTATCATCCTGCTATAACCACATTGCCAGATTGGCTACTGGCACAGCCTACCGGATACACCACTGTCACAACATAAATCGCCTAGGATGGCTTGAACTGTCAAGCCTACTGCAGTTCAACCAGCTAATAGTGGCACATAAAGTCCTTTACCAACCAGAAAATACACCTGCACTAAAAATATTATCAGCCCCTACAATAGCATCCGGCCACTGTGATCATCCACTAGACTCCTAGTTCAAACATACAAATCCAACTACTCAGCTGGGGACTCTCTGTTTGCCAACTCTGTTGGAAAAATATGGAACAGGCTCACAGCTGACTTGACCCCAGAACCCTCACTAACTCAATTAAAAAACAAACTCAAGAAATACTTCAAAACTCATTGGTTATGTCTTTGCACTAACCCCGACTAGTGACTTCTCTATTTCTTAGGTGCCTTACCTTCAACTACTTCTAACTTTTTTCTACCACTCCATTTCCGGAAGGGTCAATTGTATAACTGCTGCTCAGTGTGTCTTAAACCTGAATGTAATGTTATTTATGAATGTATGTTTAACTTTGAAAATAATGTTATGTTTTGTAAAGTGTTTTATAATAAGTTAGTGCTATATATGCTAAATGCTGGTATTGCTTATGTATGTATTCTGCTTGAAACTAGCATTTACTAAATGTTCACTGTGAATTATTATCTTGGAGCTTTTCTCCCTGAGCCTCCACTGAAAATGGACATGTATCCAGACGGACTATCCCAGTCAACAAATGTAAAATAAATAAATAAATGTCAGTCTTTTACATATTTTTCTAGGCATTTTTGTTTCTTATTTTCTTATGTACTATGCATTTAGGATTCTTTTATTGACATTATACATCATTTTATGTCCATGTATTTAAGTACTGTTTGCTGTCATGCAACACATGACAAAGAGTTGCGAAAGCTAGTTGTGATTTCAAGAAACTTGTGAAATAAAACTATTTCTGTGGTGCCCTGTATGGCTGTTTTGGAAGGTACTCCTCAAATGGTCCATTGTATATTATTTCAACTACTTCACACGAGGCAGACTATTCTTGCACAGTACATAACATTAAACACACAACTAAAACATTTAATTGGCATGAAAAAATACAAAAGTTTTAATCTATGAATGCCTTAACTTGTATTAGAAGATAACAATGTTACCTGCTGTGGATTTATGAAACTATTGTCTTGTTACCCAACAGAGAACAATTTAGTACAACATAAATCAATGTTAAACTTCAGTTAGGAAGCAGATATTGTGAGATGAATGTACAAAACTGTTGTAATGATTCATCATGTAAGCACAAAACTGTTGTAACAATTCATCATGTAACTTGTTGCCAGCCAGTTTGTGTGTTTCTCTGAAAGCAAGTCTTACCATGTGGAATATTGTCTCTGATGAACCTATTCTGTATTTGAGGTTTCTTAGAAAAGTGGAAGAACATGTTAAATATGTGACACAAACAGACATTTATACTCTCCACTGACGACTGCACTGCTAGTTTAAAATTGACTCAAAGCTTGTCATTCCTTTAGGTGCTTATATCACCTTCACAGATTTCTGAACATTTCTTTAAGTAAGGAGCTTATCATCCACTCCAGTACCTGTCCTTTTTACCAATCCAAATCTTCTATAATTTATATGAGGGGCTCAAATTCTTAATAAACATTACATTATTGGTGGATTATTTTTAGATACAAAGCCATAAACCAGTACTACTACTGTATGGTACAGAAACCTGAACAGTAAAGACACAGCAGATGAGGAAGCTAGAGGTGATGGAAATGAAGTGCCTGAGACAGGTGGTAGGATGTACACTGTGGGGCAGATGAAGGAATGGGGACAAAATAACAGAAGCCAAAGTAGCTCCAGTTACAGAAAAGGTAAAAGAGAACAGATTATAATACTTTAGGCATGTGCAGGAAAGCAGAAGATAATCTGGCGAGGAAGATTTGGGACAGACAGGAAGAAGACAAGAGGAAATAAGGGTGTCCAGCAAAGAGGTGGATAGATTGTGTGACACAAGATCTGTGATAGTCAGGCATGAATGTCGAAGAAGGCAGGTATGTGGCATTGAATCGAGAGAGATGGTGACAGCACAACACCCCAACCCCATGTAGAATATCTAGTTAGTCCAAGTTAGCCTTTTTAGAATTCATATAAATCCAAGTTGGATTGCAAATACTGGCGTCCCAACTTACTGTTAACCTTTGTCTTTTACAGATACATGGGATACATGGGATCAGGGTTTTTTAAATGCAGTATCTGTTCTCTCTACCCCGTTAGTGCTCAACATTCAATGTTATCTACAGTCAGATGCATGTACCTATATGCATCAGGGACATGGGTTGACTTACCTGCCTCTGCCTTTGAAAGAGAACAACTGTGCACTTTGTATTTCCCTTTTAGTGCTCCAGTTTGCATATGGGATATCATTCTGTATACACCACATGAGGAAAGTAGTCAGCAAAGTGCATCTCGCTTCTCGCCTTCCTAGCTACCTTTCTTGCTCTGAGCTTTGTGTCTGAACCCAGGACACTAGTGTCACAGATGGAAATTCTTCCTTTACTGCTGGGCATAGATGAATTGGCACTATGCTGATGAAGGTACTATTTATTTTGCATGAAATGGATACTTTTTGAATGGAAATATATCAATTTGTTATTTTGTACCTGTAATATATATATGCTGTCATTTATGGTCTTGAAATATGTACCCGCTGAAGGCATTTAGCTCTTAATTCAGCAGTAATTTTTTAACATCTTCCTAAATTTATTACAGCAGTTGATCAGTTATTAAGTAACATTTGGCTGAACATAATTCATATGTATGAGAATTTATAATAAAACCATGGGACACAGCAAAATGTTATGATCCTGAACAGTCTGTTGAAATGCATTACAATATGGAAGCTCTAACTAAAAATTTAACTTGAAGTCATTGTCTACTAATTAATATTTAAATGTGAGGTGTTCACTGAATAACACATATGCTGCAATGGTATAGTAACACCCACATACACTAAGATCAACAGAAGTGAATGCTTGCATTGCTGAAAGTATGGATGGATGTGGAAATTAAAATATTTCTGTTAGCAGTGGTACATAGTTTTAAAAGAACCATGATGTCATACAGTGGTTCTTTGGTTCATTAGATGTGAATGAGCTTATGACCTATTAGAGATCAAGAAACTGAAAGAAAGGATCTGGTGTTTGAAATTTCATTTGTGCAGGAAATGATTGTGGCCCGTCTTAAATGTGGTATGCAAGGTGCATTGTTTTAGTAAGAGTGGCAATCTAGAAAGTAGATGAGGCAGTTAATGATAGATAACTCTGCTGTACCCTTTGCTATAGTTAATACTGGCCTGTAGATTAAAACAGTTAACCAACAGATGATTCTTCCTGTGGATATGCTCTATGCATAAGGTTTCATATAGTACTTTCTCTTTCATAACCCCATAGCTGAGGCATAATTCATCTGTAAGGAGGTGCTAGGAAACTTTGGAAAGGGAAAGTTGTGCAATTTAAATGGATACATTTTCTTTGTGAAGAAATTATGGACTTTTTCTGACTGCATTAGGTACCTAGTAAAAAAAGATTACAAAAGGGGTTATTAAAGTCTATATTCCATTATGTGCAAAAGGACACAGTGACAGCCCTAGAATGACTTATGATTCCTCAGCAAAACAGGTTTGCAATCTCATAGGTCTTAAAAGCTGTTGTGGCTACATGCTGGTCAAAGTTAAGGTCATTGCTTATTAAGACTCCCAGATCCTTGACTTCATGATCATCTTTTGAAGCCACAGTAAAGCAGTTGACCGACACTGTTTTTCAGATGGCACTAAACAGCATTTTTTCTGCTGAATACATGCAGACCATTAGCATATGATGCATGGGTGATAACTCAGAATAAAGATCTGATGTGTCAGCAGATATCACTATCATGCTCTTAAGCTTGCAGTTATCTACCTAACTGGTAAAACAGATGCGAGGATTTACACTGATATTAAAGAAAAATATGCCAAATAAAAGTGGGTCCAAGAGTAAGCCTAAATAGTTTGCTACTAGTGACTAAATTGGGGGTGTAGAGCTTCCCTCCTAGTCTAACTTGTTGCATTCATCCTGTGAAATCATAATAATTCATTGTAGAACAAAGCTGTTGACCTTAAGTTCCCTGGGTTTATTTATAATCTCAGAATAGGAAATAGCATTGAAAGTCTTTGAGAAATCTAAGCAACTGTCATATTCTTGATAAAGGTGACACTATTCAACATTTAGGTTCTTACCTTAGTAAAACCATACAGGTATATATCAAGTGGGAGTAGATCATTGCAATCTTCCTGGACAATTTGTGTGATAACTCTTACAGTTCTTTTGCATGGGCTAATATGTCTGCAATTCCCTGGGTAATGGATGGGCCACCTTAATTGTAGAGATCACAGCTGCTTGATGCCAGTGATCAAGGAGATAACTAGTTATTTTTTAGTATTGTACATAGTGAGTAGTTTGGTTTATGTCTTATTGTAGAGATGAAGCTCCCAAGGATGGCATCTGAGTTTTTGAATTTGTGTTCTTGACTTTGGAAGAGCTTTAATTACTTGGTAAAAAATAATCCATAGAGTCTGCTAATGATGATTGAAGCAATTACAGTGTTTGTACCAGAGATGTGAAAACTGTCACTAAAACTGTTTGCTAAGTTATCAGCAGTATCCACCCATCCATCCATCCATCCATCCATCTTTCCATTCATGTACTCATAACCTGCTTTACTGTTTGAAAGACTGTGAAGACACCAGGGCCTATTTTCCCAGCCAGTGGATGCAAGGCTTTGAAGCTTCTTCTGGACAGAATAACAAGTCTGTTTTATAATGTACATACACACTTAACTCAATCACTTACTCACTAACTCACTTGAATACTACATGCACACTTACAGGCAGTTTTATCTAGTGAGTCAGAAAGAGTGCTATTATTAAGTTCCAAAACACTGCATTCCTCATTCTTATAACTCATTTTCTTAATATTGTTAAACAAGACTGCGATGATGTGAGGTAGTGCCAGCTATGCCAGGAAAAGTAGGGCAGTGGATGTGTAATATATGCCAGCATAGCTAGCTGGAGTTTTGTAAAGAAGTAAATGTCATTTGTATATCAAACTGAATTGTCCAGGTGCTTGTGTTGAAAATGTATTTGTAAAGTTACTTTTGTTAAACAATATAACAATAGTGGGTTCTGCTGGACAGAAAAGAATTACACCTGTATGTCAGGGACTGTATTGTAACTGTTGAAATGAATGTATTGCAACAGGGGATACTGGACGAGAAAAGGTTAATCTCAGTCCATCTAACATTGAAAAACAGACTGAAATTAAATTACCTGGTTTAGGCCATAAAAATTGTATCTCACTGTTCTGACTGCAGCCAGAGACAAAATGTCTGTGAGAAGCCTGGATTGGTAGCTCTGTAGGAAGGGTGGAAGTGTTGAAATGGTTTTATAGTTTCTAGATGCTGCAACCTATCTTAGCAAAACTCTATATGTGTGTATTGTGACACACGTATGACATATATGTGGAAGATTCTGGTTCAGCTTCTAGTTGGGGGGGTAGTGTGGGAACCACAGAATCAGGTGACCAGATATGATATCATTCTATAGCCAGCACTGAAATTATTTTAGATATTAGTGAGAGGTGTGAAAGAGACACTCAGCACTATGTTTTGGAACTGACAAGACCGCTCACCCACTTCATTTTGCCTTGCTTTAGTAAGTAACCGGGGAATTGTAATTCTTTAGTCAGTTAGGAAAATAGTGAGATTAGTTTAAAGCATTTTTTTTTCTGTATCTGTCTGAGTCTTTCCATATGTTTTTTTTATATTTCCTGTGAATTGAAACTCTGGTGTTAATAGATATTCAGTATTTTCATGTTTTCTTTCTTATTATTTATTATTAAATATACCTATACCTTTCATTGTGGCTGGTCTTTCAGAAAATATTTTAACCTTTGAGAGAAATTGCATTTATTTGGTGGCACTGTGGGCTTCATGCTCCTGAAAGTCTTGTACTTAGATAAACATTACCATTTGTATAGTATTTATGTTTCTAAAAGTAATTGGGTTCCCTGGTAAGAGCCTTAAAGTAGCTGACTGGTGGCAGTGAATCTACCTTCTAGTCTAGGCAGAGGGAGCATAGCTGGTAAATCTGTGCCAGCCTTCCCCAGTTGTGTGTGTGTGTGTGTGTGTGTGTGTGAAACAAGTCTTAAAGAGTGTGTATATCAGCTACTTGGAACAGGGACACAGAGCCTTTATTTCAATGTTCTCTAAAGGCATTTTCAGTGAACTGGTTTGGGTTTATTTGCATTCATTGAAACTCCCTTTGATGATTGACATGAATCCTAAAAACCTGTACAGAAAAAAAAATGTCTGTTGTAAGTAGGAGAAACAATAATATTTTTAGGAAAGGGAGACATACATTTAATAATTGTGTTGTTTGCATTCATGATTAAAAAAAAACATTGTAGCATTTAGATGCTGAGAATTATTGCTATTAAAATAGCTGACTGTAATACTAGACAGCTATACTTTAGAGTCCTGCCAGTAATTATGCTATTTGTACACTGGAAGTACAGATCAGAAGTCAGGAGCTAGAATTATGAAACAGTCTGATGATATTGGAAATAAAAATATGCAAATTAATTTGGTCAAACATGTTGTGTTGAATAACAATGATCATATTTTATGACCACTAATATCTAGTGGTAATATATGCCATTGTGTGGGTGGCTGGGTGTTTGAGGGTGGCTAAAAATAATGTTTCTTATGCACAATTCATAATGGCAGTCTGTATTTCATTTACACGGAGACATGGGGACAAAAAGTAGGCTTATTATCAAGCCGGAATATAAATGCAGGCATACAAAAGCAGTTAAGAAAAAACAGTTCATGAAACATCCTGTTGTGTATTTTTAAAATTAATTATTTTCCTGTCTAGTTTAACATTTATCTGTTTGTCATTTTTTGAGTATAATTAGACTGGGATTATTCATGTGTAATTTCTGAAACGGCACATTCTTTACATGTGCTGGAGTGTCAGTACTTAGTTCAAAGTTTTAAAATAAAACAGATTTTGCTTTTTTCAGTTTTGTTTACATATCATGTTGTGACTGGATAGCACTCTCAGCTACTTTTAGCAAACTACATTATTACATCTCAGCATGCCACAGAAATACTGAAGTCTACAGTTTATTTTGGTAAATGATTACTGAAATGCCATTCTAGTCTATATTGTACAACATGTAAAATAAACTGTGTAGTCTGAGGAAGGAAAATATAGTATACTTGACCTGAGTACTCAAAACCCAAAAAAATTACCTCCTCTTTTTTCCTTTAACAGCATACTTTTACCTTTGAAGTCTAATTTTAATGGGTGCTTCATTAAATTAAAATATTGATTGTTTTTGCAACAGTGTTGTAGATGCATTGTCTTGTAATATTTTTTTCATATTCCGGACATTCCTCATAATATTTTTCTTTTTTATATTTATACCATATATGCATTTTTATGCTTATTTTTCTAGTCAATCCACTACTCAGCCTATGAATTATAAAAAAAATCTCATCTGCTTATGATCCATTAATAATATTTATCTTTCTTTTTGTAGAACCTACAATTTACTGTGTAATTATGTTAACATTTTAATAACTCTCCCTTCCCTAATGGCATTTTGTTGCTCTCCAAATTTTACCCAAACTGCTAAGTCATATAAAAAAAACAACAAAAAATGTTTCCAGATTTAATTTCTTTCAAACCTGCTGAAAAAACAAAACAAAATCTAGTCTGTTTTAAATCCTACTTACATAAGTAAATGTGTTCTTGTCCAATATTCATCCAGAAAATGTTAATAAATTCCTTGCATATTTTTCCTACTTTTTCTATCTGTTTCTCTCCTCAAATCACAACTGAAATCACCTATAGGAATAATGTTCATATTAACTCTTGAATATTTCTTAAATGCTTGAAAAAGCCCTGCCTTCTTTTTACTATATGAAAATGCATACACTGTTATAACAACTACACTTTTAATTTTGCAGTGCACCACCACTAACCCCACACCCTATTAAAGCATTGTTAAAAACTTTAATACAATTAGTTTTAGATAACATAATAATGCCTGAACATAAATCTTTTGCAAAGATGTATGGAACTACCCCTAACCCTGACACACAAGTGCTCCAATTGTTACTTTTGTCTTATATCAAGCAAACATATATCTATTAGACATGATATGACATGCTTTAAATTTCTGTCTGAAATTATAGAAAACATCCTTTACGTTTTTGTATTTCATTGCCTTTTTGATAGCTTTCAGCTTCTTTTTGCTCACTCAGCCTTAGAGATTCCTTTCATTATTCTTGCTTGCATAACATTCCCTTGTCTGACTTTTTGCCCTTCCGCATATTTCTCTTAGTCACAGTCCATTTATTTTCAGTAATGTTTCATCTATAGAACCTCATAGGTTCATAGTTTCTGAGTTACTAACTTAGCTAATGATCTGTGATGATCTTCAGAAGCCGAGCCATGCATTCCCAATAAATTTCAAGCCCCAGTATTTTAAGTATAATTAACCCAGAGCCCTTTCAATTATACATATGAATAACCCAGGGACAGGTGACATTTACATGTTACCCTTGTTCATAAGGAACAAGGGTGCCACTCCAAGGGTGAATTTGTGGATCTCCATCCACTCATCCAAATTATGCTTGAATAGAGTAAGAGATGTACTTTGATCTACATGGACAAGAAGATGATTCCAGACAAGTGGTACTTTCTGAGAGACATATCAATCCCTCCAGCATGTTCTATTTAAGTTGTAGAAGAGGTTGAGATCTCTTGAGTGGGTGTTTCTGCAACTACCGTACATGCAGATGTATAGTAGATCTGAAAGAATGGAGTCAGTAGAGGCTCTGCACGCAAGACAAAGATTGCCCTTCAGTAACCTGTAACATACCGAAAAGAGAGTCAGAGCGTTGAGAAGGTCAGTGCAGTTTTTGTGATTTATGCACTTGATTTTCTTAGTGAGAAAGCATTGTGGTCACTTGTGTTATATCAGGTGTTTGGACAGATAGACACTGAAGGGGGTATTATACTACTTCAACTTAATGAAGGTAGAAAACAGTGGAATGATCACTTTCCTGGATCTGGATGTCAAAACCACACCAAAAAGCTGTGTGATGCAAAGGACTTCCTTAGAACAATGAATACCTAGTGATCAAATGCCAGCTCATTGTCAACATGGGTTCCCAGGCCCCTCATTGTTAGGTCAGTTTTCAGGGGTATACTGTCAGTGTAATAGCTGCAGAGGGCATCATGCTTCTTAAATGATACAATTATAGATTTTCTGGCATTTAGTGGCTTCGACACCAGCTATTTGATTGGATAATGCCTTCCTGAAGGATCTTGGTATCGTCTAGAGAGTTTATGATGGCATCAAAGTTCACAGTCATCTAGAGACCTGATCAGCCATAAACCCATAACATTGGCTTTGACCCCCAAGAAATAGATGCCAAAGAGGAGTGACCCAAGAACCAAACCTGAAGTACACCACTAGTGACAGGTCTTCTGGATGAGGTAGATCCACCCACTCTAATTTCCTGGGTTATATTTGTGATCCAGTTTGCTATCCAATGAGTTACATAGAGATTCATAGGTTCATAGGTTTATAGGTAGGTACTAGGCTATTGGCCCTAGGGCCTATATAAGCCCAGCCAAACGGTATCCTGGCTTTTGCCACCCAAGAAAATTATTTTCCTGTGCCCCTGTCAAGCAGAGCCACAGAAGTGATCCCCGGGGTGAATTTCCTATCTCCCATCCAATCATCAAGATTTTTCTTGAAGAGTGCTAATGAGGAGCTTTGTTTGATATAGATAGGTAGTTTGTTCCAGAGTATGGGAAGTCTCTGAGACAGGAATCTATCCCTCCAGCATGTTCTGTTTATTGTGGTGACAAGGTTTAGGTCCCTAGAGAGTGTAGCTCAGAGGGATTGGGATTTCTTTACGTTGAGCTTGTCCAACAGCTCTGGGTTTGCCATAGCTTTGTATGTTAGGCAGAGATCACCTCTGAGTAGGCGATATGCGACAGAGTAAAGCTGGAGTTTTTTGAGACGGGCTGCGTAGGGCATCTGTTTGAGGCTGGTAATCCTCTTTGTGAGGTATTTCTGTGGCCTTTCCAGTTGTTGTAGATGTCTTGTGAGGTACATACCAAAAGGGGTGTTGTACTCTATAATGCGTCTAATGAGTGATGAGTAGATGGGAACAATGACCTCTTTTTTCCTGGATGAGAAACCTTTTGTGATGAGGTGTGCCATGTAGAAGGATTTCCTGACTACTGTGGTGATATGATTATCAAAGGAGAGACTACTGTCCACCTGTGTCCCAAGGTCTTGTATCACACTTTCGGTGTTAAGTAGACTACCGCCTATGTGGTAGTTCATGGGTACAGAGTTTTTACCAAAAGGGATGACAATGCACTTTTTGGCATTGAGCTTGAGGCCATGGCTTTGACACCAGGCATCTAGGTGAGGCCCTTTTGTAGGATGTCCACATCGTTAGGAGATTTAATTATGGCTCCTAGTTTGTAGTCATCTGCGAACTTTGTTAGCCAAAGACCTTCTGTGTTAGCCTGTACTTCAGAAAAGTAGATATGAAACAGGAGAGGACCTAGGACTGAACCCTGTGGTACTCCACTTGCCACTGGTCTGAAGTTGGATTTAGAGTCTGCTACTTTCTCAGTGTGGGTTCGGTCAGTGAGCCAGTTGGCAACCCATCTTGTGACATAGGGATTTATACCTAGTTTAGTGAGTTTGTCTATAATTCCAGAGTGGGGGATGGTGTTGAAAGCCTTGGCAAGATCTAGATAGGCTGTGTGTACCACCTTACCCTCATCTACAGCTTTGATGACCACTTCAAAGAAGTCTATCAGGTTTAGGAGACATGATCTGCCTTTTACAAATCTGAACTGGGTAGGGTCCAGAGTTTGGAGATTACCAATGTCATTGTTTATAAGTTCCATGATGATATACTCCATAGCCTTGCAGACCAGGCTCGCCAGGCTAATGGGCGGTAGTTCCCGGGGTCCATGGTGGCTCCCCCTTTGTGGAGTGGGATAACCGTTGCTGTGCACCATTCAGTGGGCACAAAGCCTGAGGTGAGGCTATGATTGAACATGGTACTTAGGTGGGGTGCCAGTTCGTTCTGTAGTTCATGTAGAATGCAGCCTGGGATGTTGCCAGGTTCCATGGATGCTTTTGGCTTTGGAGAGTGTGTTTTTTACCTGTGCAGCCATGATTACAGGTACTTTGCATTCTTCCAGTATAGAGATGGGCCCTTTAGGGGATGAGAGAGGGGGAAAGTTAGCACTGAACCTATCTGCCAGGATATTGGCAATATCAGTTGGTTCTGTATATTTAGTGCCATTGTGCTGTAACTCAGAGCAGGTCTGAGTGTTGCCACTGAGATTCTTGACATAGCTATAGATTGCTTTGTGGTTGCCTTTAGAATTAGTGGCGATTTTGTTTTTGTAACTAGCTTTGGAGGATTTTATGAGGGATCTCAGCTTCTTACTGAGGCTGACCACGGAGTTCCTCCAATCATGAGATTTTGCTCTTTTTTGCAACAGTTTCTTTCTTCTGTTGTAGAGTTTATTTATGGCAGGGGACCACCAGATTGGCTTCCTTTTTTTGGAGGTTAGCATCTTGGTTCTGTTAGGGATTGCACGATCCATGTACTCGTGTAAGTGCTTATAAAGTGCAATTGTATAGGATTCAGCAGTCGTATCTCTACTGTCCGTCAGCATGGGTGTCGTGAAGTTTGCCACTTCTTTCTTAAGAAGCGTGAAGTTGGCTTTGGAGAAATCTTTTACGGTGGTTTCCCTAATGGGGGGTGGGAATGGGGATGTGGATGTCTAGGGTGATTTGCTTGCGGCCGGATCTGACCAAAGAGGAATTGACCTCTGGTGTGGAACACCGGTTGCCCATGTTGGTAATGACTAGGTCTAGGATATTGCTGCCCCTGGTAGGGGTGTGGATAAGTTGATCCAAGGCATTAGAATTTATGAATTCCAGAAAACGTTGAGCACAAGAGTTGGTACATGAGTAGTTTTCCCAGTTAATGGTGGGATAGTTGAAATCGCCCATTATTAGGGTGCTAGGTTGTACCCTAATATTTTCCAGTGTATCAAGAAATGAGGAGTGGGAATCCTGGGGCATGGTGGGGGATATTTAGCAAGCTACAATTTGCATTGTGGTCTTGCCCAGAGTTAGTTGCACTTGGATAATCTCAGATGCATTATGTTGAGCAACTAGCCTGGAGGTGTGGATATCCTTAATGAATACTGACACGCCTCCACCTTTAGTGCTTTGGTCCAAGTTAGGTGGCCGAAAGGTGTGGTATGAATTATAGCCTAGTAATGCAGGGGTGCTCTCTGGAGCCTTGAACCAGGTCTCTGTCACTGCACAGATGTCGATGTTCTCCATTTTAAGGAGTGCCTCAAGTGAGTGCATTTTGAGGTTTAGACTTCTAGCATTGAGTAGCATTACCCTCAGATTTTGCTTGCTTGTACCTGTTATGGTGGTGAATTTGTCATCTGAATCTTGCCTAGAAATAGGCACTATAGGGGTGGCAAGAGCCTTAGCCAGTATCCGGAATCCCAAGGGCGACAGGTGCAGGCCATCTCTGGCAAAGCATTGTGGTTTGTCGATCATGTCATCCCAGGCAGACAGATACTGGATCCCCTTAGAATGACACCAGAAGCTTAGCCAGTTGTTGAAGTCAGTCATTTTGTCCTTGTACTGTGGTATCATTCTGGGTGATGGCAGGATGCTACTCAGGGCTAGGGTCATACCTGCCTGGGCTACAAGATCAGAAAGTTCCTCCATGTCTCATTTCATGTAGTCCAGGGAGGTACGTCTCAGATCATTCACACCAACATGGACAATGACAGAGTCATATTTGTACTTGCTGTGGAGTGACCTGAGTGCATGCGTTATGTGGCGGATCCTGGCACCTGACATGCAGCTGATAGTGACTTTCTCCTTGTTTAGCCTGGTGAGTGGAACATCAGTGTGCCTTTCTGTAGAGTCACTGATGACTAGAGTGTTAGGTACGCTGTTATGCCTTATGGGCTGTGGTTGAGTGGCACACTGAGTTTGTGGGCTATGTGTCATTTGGGTTGTGTTGGGGGGGTGGAGGTTGCTTACATTTCTGCTTTGGAGGTCCCTGTTGCTTGGGTAGATTTGTTTTGAGAACCTCCACGGATGTAGGTGTGTGTTTTGTGTTTCTATGTGTGTGTTTTGGTGGTGTAGATTTTGAGGGACTATGTGATGAGTGTAGTGTGGTGCAAGTGTTTACCTTCTCCTCTTGACTGTCTAGTCCAGTCTTGGGTGAAGAGAGCTTTGCTTCCATTTTGGTTATATAAGTGCATCTCTCACAGGTTGTAGTGTTGGGTGGTAGGAGGTGAGGGTTGTCTGTGTACATGAGGCAATTGCTGCATTGCCCCAAGATGCCCAGATTCATCAGGTAGACAGGAGAAAACATCGGGAGTTGACCCTTAGACATGCCTGGATAGATGCTTATTTATTAAGTACTAAAAACTGTTTTCATTTAGACAAGTGAGGAAAGTTGAGTGCTGTAGTAATTTGTAGCTTATTTGATGCCTACAATGAGTTCTGAACAAGTGCTGAGCTCAAAGAAACAGATTTGAGCTCTGAAACTAGAAAACTGGCTAGTTCTAAGAAACAAAATTAAGCTAGAAGGCTTCCCTTCAACACAGAAAGGCTTGGGGGCTCAGAAGCTTACAAACAGTCCTGGATACAGCAAATCTGTATCTGGACTAGACAACTTATAGGAAAGGCAGGAAACAAGCTTAGAATTTTTTTTTTTGTAAAGGGGAAAGGAGGACCAGAAACTAACTGGGTTGGCCTTCTCAAATTTTCTCCCTGGAATAGGTAGAATGTGGTAATGACACTAGACTGGGAGGAGTGTCCCAGATCAAATTTACAGTAGGGGTGGGCAACTGCAAAGCCACCAAGTATAAAAACAGGATACCAAGAGGGATGGAGGATGGGAAACAAAAATCTGAACAAACAAACCCAACCAGATGCTTAACAATTGTAGAAAATTCTACTTAATACGTCACACACAGTGAGTAAAATAAAAGTGCTATGAATAACTCAGAAATAAGCAAAAAACAGGATACTTAATGTTATATATCTCAGATTCGTTAGCTCAGAGCCCTTCATCCGACTTCCTCCGATTAGCTCAGTGTGAAATGGCAGAAACAGTCACAAGTTAACTTCTTAAGTAACAAAGTTGAAACCTTGATGAGTTTATCAATTATACCTGAGTGAGGTCTGGTGTCAAATGCCTTTACAATGTCTAAATAAGTGGTGTGTTCAGATTTGCTATCCTCCATTGCTTTGGTAATCTTTCCAAAGAAATCAACCAGATTAAGTAGGCAGGATTCTGTCCTTGACAAAATTGAACATGCTTGGGGCAACCTATGTCCTTATTTATCATGTCCATTATGACCCTTTCCATAGCCTTACAGATGAGGCTGGTCAAGCTTAAGTCTCTATAGTTGCCCAGGTCAGTCGATGCCTCACCTTTGTGCAGACAGATGACTGTTGCAGTTCTCCACTAATCCAATACAAACCCTTACTATAGGCTGATACTGAATAGCATACATAGGGGGATTGACAGATTGTATTTCACACTGGCCAGCAGGCATCCTGGCATTTTATCATTTCCCATAGAAGCAGTGTTCTTAGCCTTAGATAGTTGCTTAAGGACTAGTTCCTAGAATATTTGAGAGGGTTATGGATGCTGATATTTGATTTGGGAATGTGGGAGGAGAAGGAGAGTGAAATTAAAGAGAAATGTATCCATTAGTAGATTGCCTATGTCCTTTGGATTAGAGTATGTGATATCATTTACTATAAGCTCTGTGCAGTTTTGAGCATTATTTCTGAGATTTCTAACACAGTTATAGAAGGTTATATGATTATCATTTGCCTAGGTGGTGAATTTTACCTCGTATCTAGTTTTCATTGATCTGACCAGGGACCAGAGTACCCAAGTTTGATAATAGCATTTTTGGCATTTGGAGGGTTACATTTTATTTTATGTGCAATTAACTTTTTCCTCTTACTATAGAACTTGTTTTTGGGTTCTACCATGAGGGTTATTTTTACTTTTAACAATGCATTTATTTTGGAGGGGGACAGATTATTCTATGCAGCTATTTGCATGTGTATAGAAACTGGAGGTGAAGAATTTTGAAAGGGAATTTGTTTGTCTTCACCGTCAGGTAATACATCGGTGAGCAAATCCTTTTCAATTAGTCATAATTAGCTCAGCTGAATATGAACTGTTATCCAAGTGTTAACATGTGCATGTACATATCTGAATGGTATATCATTTATCAAAAAAAAATAGTAGAAGAACTGAAATGGAACCCTGTGCCTCTCTTGCTATTACTAACAAAATAACAGAGAAGATACCAACATTCCTTTCCCATCCTTTGAGGCTTACTCAATGGCTCTCCTTACTTTTCCACACTAATATGTTCATTCCTCTCTTGGGCAAGAGCTAGACACTATTTTATCCCATATAAGTGTCCTGAGACCCACTTCTTTTGTGGCTGGAGGGCTTAATCAGCCATTTAACTCCCCACAGAGGTTTAAAGCAGGTGATAAGAAGTGGGCCACTATGTTGGACCCAGTAGATTTCCATCCCAATTCCTGGAGCATCCAACTTGGAACAGCTTTCTTGAGCTCTGCTTTGCTCTGCCTTCATAGAAGCATTACATGGTTGACAGCTGCCTCCCCCTGTGTACAAGACATGTCATCAGCAGGCTGTATCTCTGCAGGTGCCACACCCACTGCTCCCAAATGCTGAGTCAGAGCTGTAACTCTACCCCAGGATGGGTGAGTCTATGATGATGGCTCACTTCCATCCTCACTAGTACCTGTATCACTAACTAAACATGAATCAGTTGAGTCACAGTGAGGACTTCATCCATCTGCTCTTCAATGACCACAATGTGAGTCCATCTGATAGGATTTTAACTTCTGGTATAAATCTCACACTGTTTATTAAGGCCAGTGCAGCTTTCAGACTAAATAAAGATTAATAAAAGTATCTGATGTGTTTATGTTTCCTGGCTTATGTATGCATGGCAACACTGGCAATAGATCCCTTAGTGTGGTTCATAAGATGTCAGTGATGATAACTGGACCATTATTTATTCATATAAGTAGATTTATGAGATTTTTAGACATTATATCTTTCTGATGAATATGTAACATATAAATCATGATTCAGTGTGTGATGAGTCCTTCATTCTCATGGAACCCAGAAGAGACACCTTTTCAAATATCTGAAAACCAAAAGTAATCAGGAGTTCGTATGCATGTTATATAATAGCAATCACAATTATGGGGCATCTCTTAACAGCATATAGCGAGATGGCTAATGGCTTAAAAATGGGTCATGTGTTTCAAATATATTGATGTCTGCATTAGAGGCCATCTCCCAGTTGTTTAACCAGACACGCAGAGTTTTGCAATGCCCATGACTGGTTTACATAATATGTTGACATATAGTATGTATCTAGTTCATTATGGGCTGCCTCTTTAGTCTGCAATTATACAGCTGGAGCACAAGTTATCCATGTGATCACAAGGTTGCCAGTTACTAGTATATGTTTAAATACTACATACTGGTAGGTCACTCCTTGGTTAGTATTTAAGAAACATAGTATACACACGCGTGTGCAGATACACACAGACACACATAAGCACATATCTATAAATGGAACCAAGCTGGCTTTTAGACAAGTACACCTCATTTTCATTAAAGATTATTTGAGCTAATACAGATCAAAACAAAACATGAGTATTCAGAGATATTCTGCTGTAGTCTAAAACATGCCTTGAATAAGGTGGCACCAAAGTCCAACTGTACAAATTAGAATGCCCGTTTTCTCTAAATGTAACCTCAAGAATTAAACAGCACATACTGAGGTAGACATCAGCATCTGTGATATGCGCATGCCATAATAACAGCAGGTAACAATGTTATTTTTTTATGAACACGCATTCATATCTGCATTTCAACAGACTTGGGGACAAGAGTTTGAACATTGAGCTAAACTCTTTTATTCCTTTTTTTGTTGCTCATTTTAAGAGTCTGGGATGGCGCAGCGCCATAATCATGTAGCCATCGTGTAGCCAGCAGTAACAGTTAAAATAAGTATTAAGTGGCTTTATCAGAATGACCTAGAAGTTCATCAAGGAGTGAAACATAAGGTTCCTGAATACTTCAGCAAACTCACAAAATTTGCCTAAAGTAGCAGCAACAATAACATGAAGACAGTAGTGATGGCGGTTCGGACAATGCCCAGTCTTCTGATATGCACATACTTTTATTCAGTTATTATTTGTCGATGTTGTACCTAGAAGAGCTGTTCATGATACATCAGCTTTATTATTTTGTGCAATGTAAGAATATCAGAGAATATAACATTAAGCCTGCTTACATGCAAGCATTAGTAAGTTAAGGGGTCATTGACAAATCACTTTCTGACATTTAATACTGTAAAGATCATTATAACTGCACTACATTTAAACATTAGGGTCATTTCATATTCATCTCTGGCTTCTTCTCTACCTGAAATCAAAACTGTTTGTTGAGACATCCCAATCTGCTGCCATGAGAATAACAACTATATAACTATCAGTGCATTATGATGTGAGATTGGAAGAAGGCAACATATAATAATGACATCATATGTAGTAAAATTATGTTTTATTGAAGATATCTCACTAATGACAAGCAAAATAAGTTTAAATGTGTGCAAATATGCACTGGTAGTGATGTTACCCAGAGGGCCTCAGTAGATCTTTAAGTCTAGTGCAGAAGTTGCCACTAGGCAGTATATGCCCTTCTGTTACAGAAAAAGGGAGTGTAGTGTGGATCAAAAACATTAGCTGCTGAGCTACCTTCATTGGTAAAGAATTTCTGTTCCTGATCACTTCATCAGTGACTCAAGTTTAAGATGAAACCCAGGAGTTTAAGGAACTCGCAGGATGGAAGAGGCAATGATGTAGCTATTTGCTATTCTCTTCTGGGTTGTACTGAAGGGCCTAACTTACGGTTTGGACTCTGTGTTCCTATGATGAAGGTTGAGGGTGATAATAACTTGTCCTAAGTCAGAGTACCTTTCCTTCTTGGAAGTACAAATCAAACATGTTTTTGCTGCAGGGCACATGCATTGTCATAGGTGGCCAGTACACAGATATAGCAGTACAGCATATTGCAGCTCTAGTCACGGGATTAAAGAGAAGGTGTGGCCTATTTTCATGTTGTTCATAGGTTCATACTAGGCTATCTGCCCTGGGGCATTTATAAGCCTAGCCCGATTGTGTTTGGCTTATGCCACCCCTTGATTTGAGTATACTGTGCCCTTTTTAAAGTTTAGTTTACTGTGCCTCTGTCTAATAGTGACACGGAAGTAATCCCCAGGACAAACTTACGATCCCCCATCCACTCATCAAGATTCTTCTTGAAGAGAGTCAGTGAGGTGCTCTGCCTAACATGAATTGGAATTCTATTCCAGAGCGAAGGGAGCCTCTGGGTTATGAATCTGTCCCTCCAGCATGTTCTATTTATTTCTGTGCTGAGGTTCTAGTCCCTCGAGCGTGTGGCTCTAAGGGATTTAGATTTACTGAGGTGGAGCATGTCCATTAATTCTGGGTTGGACATAGCTTTATATGTCAGGCATAGATCGCCTTGAAGTAGGCGGTATGCAACTGAGTAGAGCTGGAGTTTTTTTAACCGAGCAGCATATGGCATCTGTTTGAGTCCCTTGATCCTCCTGGTGAGGTACTTTTGGGGTCTTTCTAATTGCTGCAGGTGTCGGGTAAGGTACATCCCAAAGGGGGCATTGTATTCTATGATGGGCCTGATGAAGGATAAATAAAGGGGCACGATTACCTCTCTTGATCTAGATGTGAATCCTTTCATGATGAGGTGGGCTATGTAGAAGGTCTTTCTAACCACTTTGGCAATGTGGTTGTCAAAGGAGAGATTGCTATCAACTTGGGTCCCCAGATCCCTAATTACTTTCTCTGTACTTAATGGGTTACCACCTATGTGGTAATTTGTGGGCACATTGTTTTTGCCAAAGGGTATGACTATACACTTTTTGGCATTTAGCTTTAGACCATGGCTCTGGCACCAGTTATCCGTCTCTGCGAGACCTTTTTGAAGGATGTTTGTGTCAGCTGGAGAGTCGATTATGGCGCCCAGTTTGCAGTCATCTGTGAACTTGGTGAGCCATAGTCCTCCCACATTGGCCTGTACCTCAGAAAAGTAAATACCGAACAAGAGAGGTCCCAGGACAGAACCTTTTGGGATGCCACTTGTGACTGGTTTTGAGTCTGACATGGCCCCAGCAACTCTGACACTGTGGGTTCTGTCTTTGAGCCAGTTTGCGACCCATCTTGTGACATAGGGGTTTATATTTAGGCTGGATAGCTTATCTATGATGCCTGAGTGGGGTATTGTGTCAAATGCCTTTGCGAGGTCCAGATAGGCTGTGTGGACTACCTTCCCTTCATCTATGGCCTTGGTGACTGTTTCGAAGAAGTCGACCAGGTTCAAAAAGCAGGATCTGCCCTTGACGAAGCCAAATTGGGTAGGATCTAGTGTCTGTAGGTCCCCAATGTCTTTGTTTATGAGTTCCATGATGATCCTCTCCATAGCCTTGCAAACCAGGCTAGTCAGGCTTATGGGGCGATAGTTTCCAGGGTCCGCAGAGGCGCCAATTTTGTGGAGTGGGACCACTGTTGCTGTACGCCATTCTTTGGGCACATGTCCTGTAATGAGGCTGAGATTGTACAGCAGTTTTACTTGAGGGATTAGTTCTTCTTGGAGTTCATGTAGGACGCAATCCGGGACGCCATCTGGTCCCATGGAAGCAATGTTTTTTGCTTTGGAGAGGGCGGCCTTCACCTGAGCATCAGAGATGTTTGGGAGGCTGCACTCTGCCGAGATAGATACTTGCTCTTTTGGGGGGGAGGGGGTGGAGAAGTTTGCACTGAACCTGTCTGCCAGGATATTGGCGATGTCTGTGGGTTCAGTGTATTTTTTGTCATTTAGAATCAACTCAGAACAAGTCTGGGAGTTGCATCCCAGGTTCCTAACATAACTGAAAAAAGCCTTATGATTGTCTTTAGTGTCCTGTGCAATTTTTCTCTCGAAGCTGGCCTTGGAGGATTTTATGAGGGATCGTAATTTTTTGCTAATACTGATCAGAGATGCCTTCCCTTTTAGGGATTTTGCTCTATCATGTAGTAGCTTCCTCCTTCTGTTGTACAGTTTATTTTTGGCTGGGGTCCACCAGACTGGACGCCTGCCTTTGGATGATTGGGTCTTGATTTTGTTTGGGATAGCATGATCCATGCATTCCTGGAGATGTCCGTAGAATGCGTTTATATAGGATTTTGCAGTTTGGGCCATAGTTTCCACTGGCTCTGGGGCCTTGAAGGATTCCACTTCGGTTTTGAGAAGTGTGAAGTTCACTTTAGAGAAGTTTTTCACTGTGGTTTTCTGGGCTGGGGGTGGGGTCAGGATGTGGATATCCAGTGAAATTAATTTATGGTCTGATCTTACCAATGAGGGATATACTTCTGGTATGGAGCATAGAGTCCCCATGCTGGTAATGATCAGGTCTAGTATGTTTTCCCCTCTTGTGGGAGTGGTAACTAGTTGTTCCATAGCATTTGAGTTTATAAATTCCAGGAACCTTTGGGCTAAGGTGCTGGGGCTTGAGTAATGCTCCCAGTCTATGTTTGGGTAGTTGAAGTCACCCAATATAATGGTGTTCATTCATGACAGATGTAGGATGTAGCAGAGAATGTAAAAGAGAAACTGTAGGAAACTGAGGGTTGCTGCCTAGAGCAGAGGGCTCCAGGAACAACTGCTTCATCTGGAAAAGCTGCTAGCAGATGCAAGTACTGAAAATATGCTGGTACAGAAAAGGACACTAGCTGATTCAGGTAGTTTCTTTAAATACCTTGAAATATCATTTCTAATAGCATTTGAGACTAATTAAAATAACACAAATCTAATAATAATACTGAACAGAAAATTATGTTTAATACTTACTTGAAAAATAACCAATAAACCATAAAAAAACTTCTCCAAAGCCAACTTCATGCTTCTCAAGTCAGAAGTGACAAACTTCATGACACCCATGCAGACGGGAGCTGAAAGTTCAACTGCTGAATCCTACACTAAGGCACTGTACGAGCACATCCACTCATGCATAAATCGTGCCATCCCAAATAGAACCAAGATGCTCTCATCAAAAAAAAAGAAGCCAATCTGGTGGTCCCCTGCCATAAACAAACTTTACAACAAAAGGAAGAAACTGTTGCAGAAAAGAGGAAAAGCCCAGGATGCAAAAAACTTCCTTACCAGCCTCAGTAAGAAACTGAGATCCCTCATAAAATCCTCCAAAGCTAGTTACGAATATAAAATTGCCAAAGATTCCAAAGACAACAACAAGGCATTCTATAACTATGTCAAGAATCTAAATGGCAATGCTCAGATCTGCTCTGAGCTAAAACAGAATGGCATTAAATATACTGATTCCAAGGATATTGACAATATCCTGGCAGATCGATTCAGTGCCAACTTCACCCCCCTCTCACCCCCTAAATGGCCCATCTCAATACCGGAAGATTGCCAAATTCTGGTAATAACGGCAACACAGGTAAAAAACGCACTCTCCAAAGCTAAAAATACAGCATCCATGGGACCAGATGACATCCCGGGCTGTGTACAGCATGAACTACAATATGAACTGGCACCTCACCTAAGTGTCATGTTTAATCATAGCCTCACCTCAGGTTTCGTGCCCACTGATTGGCGCACAGCTACAGTTATCCTACTCCACAAGGAGGGATCCACCTTGGATCCTGGAAACTACCGTCCCATCAGTCTGACAAGCCTTATCTGCAAGGCCATGGAGCGTATTATCATGAAACTTATAAACAAAGACATTGGCAGCCTTCAAACACTGGACCCCACCCAGTTTGGGTTCGTGAAGGGACGATCTTGTCTCCTGAACTTGATTGACTTCTTTGAATCAGTCTCCAGAGCCATGGACAAGGGTAAGGTGGTCCACACAGCCTATCTAGACCTTGCCAAGGCCTTTTACACCATACCCCACCCTGGAATCATAGATAAACTTACAAAGCTGGGCATTAATCCCTACGTCACCCAATGGGTTGCTAACTGGCTTACTGATAGAACCCACACTGTAAAAGTAGCCAACTCCAAATCCAGCTCCAGACAAGTGACAAGTGGAGTACCTCAGGGTTCAGTCCTGGGACCGCTCTTGTTTGGCATCTACTTCTCTGAAGTACAGGCCAACACTAAGGGGCTCTGGATAACAAAGTTTGCAGATGACTGCAAACTGGGAGCCATTATTGAATCCCCAAATGATGTGGATACTCTACAAAAGGGCCTTAGAGAAATAGATGCTTGGTGCCAGAGCCATGGGCTCAAGCTCAATGCCAAGAAATGTATAGTTATCCCCTTTGGGAAAAAACATGTATCCGTGAATTACCATATAGGTGGCAGTACACTAAACACCGAAAGTTTGATAAGAGACTTAGGGACACAGGTGGACAGTGGTCTCACCTTCGATAACCACATTGCCACAACAGTCAGGAAATCCTTCTATGTGGCACACCTCATCACTAAAGGCTTTTCATCCCGAAAAAAGGAGGCCATTGTCCCACTGTACTCATCCCTCATTAGACCCATTATAGAATACAATGCCCCATTTGGTATGTACCTCTCAAGATATCTGCAACAACTGGAAAGGCCACAGAAATACCTCACTAAAAGAATCACAGGCCTAAAGCAGATGCCCTACGCTGACCGCCTTAAAAAACTCCAGCTATACTCTGTCGCATATCGTCTACTCAGAGGCGATCTTTGCTTAACATACAAGGCCATGTCAAACCCAGAGCTGTTGGACATGCTACACTTAAAGAAATCCCAATCCCTCAGAGCCACACGCTCCAGGGATCTAAACCTTGTCATCACAATAAACAAAACATGCTGGAGGGATAGGTTCCTGACCCAGAGACTCCCCAGACTCTGGAATAGATTGCCCATACATGTCAAGCAGAGTGCCTCTTTGGTCCTTTTCAAAAGGAACCTCGACGATTGGATGGGAGAAAGGAAATTCACCCCAGGGATCACGTTAGTCACCCTGCTAGACAGGGGTCCAGGGAAGTAAATAGTGTGTGAAGAAATAGCCAGAAATTGTTATGGCTAGGCTTGTATAGGCCCTAGGGCTGATAGCCTAGTACCAACCTATGAACCTATGAACCAATAATCCCTTAGGGTTGAAGATGAGCAACTGAATAATGTATTACACAGGCCTACTAAGGTAGCATTCTTAGTCCCACTACTGAAATATAAGCTTTTCTGAAAAAGCAAACATGCAACAAAACGTGTAGTAAATCCTGGATGCCCTGGAGACCCTAGCCAACAAAATTGACCACTTCTTATGAGAGGAAATTGAACCTGAGATGAAGCTGACAGACATAGGATTTAAACCCAAAATCTGAATAAGTCATAACTGTAGTATGTGATCTGACTTGTTGCTCTTTAAGAGAATTGGTAATTTGTAAAAGGATCAGATATCCAGGAAAAATTGCTATGTTATTAAATGTTTAGACATGAATTCAGTAAAGTAAACGTTTATCATCTTAACTCTTTAATAATAGTTGGCACTGTACAGACTGACATGGGAGAAAAACTTCTGTTTACCCAGCATAATTTTAGTTACTTTTTAGGACCAGACAACAGGGTGTATCTGTTGCTCACTGCTCAAAATACAAAGACAATCTGGGTGCCAGAAATGAAAATTCATATATAATAATTCCCATCAAATGAGATCAAGAGGAAAAGGTTTGCTAGAGTGTAGGCCTTGTTGCGGGAAAGAGAGGCACTGTATTTCCTTGTGCTCCTTGCTTGCACCCTTTGGTGAGAAGACATACATGCAATGGCTGCCGAAGTAACCAAGAAGAATACTCCTGGTATCACCGCAGCTCTTCAAATTTACAATCTTTTATTAAAACAGTTGGTAATTCAATTCAATGGTGTGCAAGCTCTTTCAGGTTACTCCAAAAACCCTTCATCAGACAAGGTTTACCTAGGTTCATTCAGTCACACCCTAAGACCTGAGGATGGAACATTCTGGGGAAAAAAACTCAGTACCATACCACACATCCTGATAAAATTAGCTGCCAGCTGAGTTTTTACATTTTTCTCTCACAAAAATAACATTCAAGTATTTTAACTTTCGAACATGCAAAGTAGATCTATATATCTGTATATAATTATAACTTGTTCAGAGTAAATGTTAACAATCAATATTTTTGTTTGTTCATGTAATATTTTAATTGATATTATTAGTACTTAGTCTACCTCACCTATTTGTAAATGTCCTGTCAGTTTGTGGAGCTTTTCTCCCTGGGCCACTGCTGAAAAGGGGTCTTTTGCCCAGTTAGATTTTCCTGGTAAATAAATATAAATATATAAATAATAAATAAAGATAATACTAAAGGTTTTGAGAAGGTAAAAAAAGTAGAGGACATTTATTTTACTAAGAAAAAGTGGATGCTTTGGTTATTATGCTTGGGGAAAG
>NC_056748.1:261879701-261991213 GCF_019279795.1 Protopterus annectens | reverse complement strand
TTTTGACTTTGATGTCATGGAAGTGTTTAATTTTTCTACCATGAGACTTGATGAGCTGAGAGATCATACAAAGACATATTTAGGTGGAACAATCAGCATTACCGAGTGTTGGTAGACACTTATTCAAACTGGTTTGACATTGATGTGCTGTCTAACCTAATGTCCAGTGCTGTTATAACTAAGATGAAATGTAATTTCTCAGTCCATAGTAGTCCACACTTTTATTTCTGACAACAGTACCCAGTTTACTAGTCAATTGCTTCAGAGATATGCAAAAGAGTGGGACTTTATCCATGTTACTAGTAGTCCTGAATACCCAAAGTCAAACGGCCTTGCTGAACGTGCAGTACAGAGTGCAAAGCAATTAGTAGAGAAAGGTCAAAGCATGACAATACTGATATCTTCTTGAATTTACTTAATCTCAGAAATATACTCCATGACAATCTATTTGGTTCACCTGGTCAGACTTCTATCTAGGCAAACCAGAACAAATTTTCCTATCAGTTCTAGTTTGTTGGTGCCTAATGCTAAAAACAACAGAGCAATCAAAGCCCAACTTTTTAAGAAGCATTCTTCACAGAAGTCCAGCTATGATAAAGGGAGCAGATTCCTTTGTCCATTAAAAGAAGGGGAGACAGTGAGGATGCAAACGGCGAAAGGCTTTCATTGAATTGGTCAAGTGAGAGGTATATGTGCCGAGCCGAGATCCTACTTAGTGGAATCTGAGGGTATAGAATACAGGAGAAACAACAGACATCTTTTTCCTGTATCAGAAATGATATCGCAGCATCATACCTGTGATACAGACTCTAGATCTCAGAGCAGCCCTAACAATTTTCATACCGAAGAACATGCCTCAGTATTCATTCCTGTTCCTGATGATGTCCCAGTTGTCCCCGAAGTTGAAAATTCCTTGAAGACAGCTCCCATTGCTAGATCCAATTCTGACTTTTATGTTACATGATCAGGTCATATTTCTAGACCTAGTGTAAAATACACAGCAACCTGGACATGATTGTTTTATATGTGTCTAAGTTTGTATGATTGCATGTCGTATAATTAGTTCTGTATAACTGCATGTCAAAAGATCATGTCTGTAAATTGCATGTCATTGAATACTGTCATTTAGTATATGAATCATTTCTCAAAGAGGGAGGATGTAGATCAGAGTGTGTGTATGTACCTTTAAGAAGCATTTCCAGATGTAAGCACATGCATATAAATAGTGAGCATGTGCAGACAGCAGTGCCATTTTGAGAGAACAGCCAGAGTGTTAAACTGTATGACTCTGGTAGTCAGTCTGTTTATAAGTTTATTTAAGTTATAAAGCCTCATTCCCGATGTGTTTGTACGTAATAAAGGTGCTTGAACTGAACCCATGAATGTTCGTCTGTTTTATGTTGTCCAGACGAGCGACACTCTTCCCTTTCTGTTACTACTCTAAATTGCAGAGGAAACCATCAATGACCAACATGTTCTTCCTACAACAAGATTTCACACAAGAATACCAGGCACCAACAGCACCAGGACCTCCAACAGATGATGATGTACACTCCTCAGCATCTGACATACTAACAAATGTACAGTGTGCCTCCACTGAGAGCCAAAACACAGTCACACAATTCTCACAGTACTTCCTAATCCTGAAATAGTACCCTGGTCCCTAAATTCACCACAGCCATCACAAACTTAATAGCAAGCAATGTTTAACTTGTGATCAACTGGGTGTTAAGGAGATACAATTGCGATATATTGCCTGTTTGATAGAGGCACACAGTTTCACATTTGATTTAGCCAACCATACTGAGATTAAACGCATGACACCTATATCTTTTTTATATATCTACACACACACACACACACACATATATATATATATATATATATATATATATATATATATATATATATATATATATATATATATATATATACATATATATATGTATATATATATATATATATATATATATATATATATATATATATATATATATATACATACGTACATACATATATATATATATATATATATATATATATATATATATATAAATATATACACACACACATATATATATATATATATATATATATATATATATATATATATATATATATAGGGTCTATATTAGAACATCAACATTTTAAAACATTGAATGTTCTAATATTGACCCCAAAACAGTGAACGCTGAAAATAGCGAAGCTGCAGAACATCAAATTTTTTCCTAGGGAAAGAATTCAGTTGGCCGTTTCTGTGGCTTTGCTATTTTCAGCACTGTGGTGGAAAGTTACGGGTCGGGTTCAGGTAAATGTGCGATTATGCGGATGTTAGGGTCAGGGCGTGGGTTAGGTGAGTTAGGGTTAGGGCACAGGTGAGGTGAGTGTGCGATAGTGACAGACATTAGGGTTAGGGCGGGGTAGGTGAGTTAGGGTTAGGGCACAGGTCAGGTGAGTGTGCGATAGTGACGGACCTTAGGGTTAGTGTTTGGGTTAAGGTAAGTGGATAGATAATGGTGTATGTACAGTTTAGTGTAGGTTAGATGTAGGATTTTAAGTGCATGTGTGTGGATTGCTGTTTTTTTTGGTCTGCTTGTGTTGTGCATGTGTTTCTCGGAACAGCAAATTTTTTTTCCCAGGGAAAAAATTTGCTGTTCCGGGTGTTTGAGATTTTAAGCACTCGCTTAAAAGGGTCGATGAATTAGCATTCGCTTTTCTAAGCATTTGCTAATTTAATATAGACCCTATATATATATATATATACACACACACACACATATATTTGGATTTACTTCAATTAGTTGAAAAGAAAAACTGAAAAAGAGCATAATTTTTTCCCAGGGGCAGCTGTACCACTTGTACCTACTACTAATTACATATTCTATCTCTGAGATTGCAAAATCTCTGGGGAAAAGGTTATATTCCCCTACCAGGTTATTGTCGATCTCACACACCTGTTGACATTCTGCTAAACTGGTGACTGCTTTAATATAATTTTGTTATCTATTCCAGGAATCAGTTATTCTCTCTAAGAACCAGTTATTATGTCTTTCATTCCTGTACATTCTCTGGGTTTAATTTCTCCAAATCTTTTGGGTTTCTAATATCATGATGGGAATGGGCCCCATTCCCAAGTCAAAGTATGATTAAAGTTCCAAAAATTAGTATTGTTTCAGTCTTTGATGTTAACCAGAAGTGTTCTTTGTAGCACCTGCTATGTGCTCAGAATTGACTCCTTCTGCAAGTCATATGGAGTTACATGTACTGGTAACATATCTAAGAATGACTGTAAATTCTTTTTTATAAGATACATTGCTCCTGCTACTGTTGGAACTGTCTTGTGTATCTTTCTTCCACATTGCCCTCATTTCTGCCTGCAAATCCTGGTATTTTATGACTTTGTGTCTCTCTGTACACAAAGCACTGTAGTCACTTGCTGTAGCAATTTCAGTGATCAATGCTAGTTTTGTCTTTTTTTCATGGACTACTATATCTGGCTTTCTAGCATCTATTTTTTAAACTGTTGGTAACAGGTGATCCCATGTGATATAAACCATCATTTTCTATAAAGCTTTGTGTATCATGTTTCCAATTCTTTTCAGTCACTTCAATGTTAAGTTTGCACAATCTCCAGTGCAACACTCTTGTCACATTATTATGTCTTTCAGCATACAGTCCTTCTGTCATTAGTGTATCATATGCTGCAACAAGATGTGTAACTGTTTCCAATTCCATTTTACAAAACCTGCATTTATCTGTTTATCCCACATGTTCAATGGACTTTGTAAACCAACGTGTGTATAGCCCACAGTCCTTGGCTGCCAATATTAACCTTTCATCTTTTGGTTTAAATACACCTGTCCTTAACCATTCTTATGTTCAACCTGATCAACATGAGGTTGTTACAAGAGTTTTCTGTACTTGCAACTATATGCATTTTACACATTTCTTGCCTTCTCATCTGCCATTCACCTTATAATATTTATTTTGTTTTTTTTGGCACATTCAGTTGCTGTCTGATTTTTATTTACTTCTGGTTTGATTTCCATTCCTCCTTGATGCTGATATGCTTCTGCTAAACTAAGCAGGGAAGTCATCTTAGAGTTATTCTCCTTATGTTTTAAAATGTTCCCTATGTTTGATCATGTGAGGTCAACAGATATGTATGCAGTCCTATGATTGCAGATCTATACATGTAATCAATTTCGAGGTCGCCCATATGTCCTTCAGAAAACAGAACATATAATCTTGTTATACACTGATTTTTATAAATCATTTGATAAGCATAAAGCATTTTTCTTGTTTTCTTGTCCAAATGACATAATATCTTTTGGGACCAGTCAATCACTCCAAAACTGTAAGTTAGGACAGGAAGAGCAAATTGATTTTTAGCCTGGACTTTATGCCTAGCTGTCCAAGCTGTTTTCAGTGCTAGTTTTAGTCTTCTAAAGTATTCCTTATTCAGTTTTATTGGCCTTTGTTCATGTTTTATTGTTGATCCTTAAACTCCCAAATATCTATACACTCCCTCTGGCTCAAGTTCTTTTATATAATATTCCTGTCCCAGACTGATATTTTCTTGGTGTTGCAGCTTTCCTGCTTTAAAGCTTGCTTTTCCACATTTATCAATAACAAATAACATTCCTATATCATCTGAGAAAGTTTGGACCACCAGTAGTTGTACTTTCAGTTCCTCATCTGATGAACTAAATTGTTTTAAATCATCCACAAAAAGAAGATGAGAAGTATTTACACTTTGTTTATGTCTGGAAGCCAAACTGTAGCCATGACCTAATCCATTAAGTAGACAGCTTAATAGGTTAAGAGCAAGATAAAAGAGCAGAGGTGACAAAGAGTCACCCTAGAATATCTCCCTTTGAATTTTTATGCCTAAAATAATACTTTGTCCTTTATCATGGCTTAACTGCAAAGTTGTTTGCCACTGTTTCATGGTCACTGTAATGTAATTGATCAGTGTAGAGTGTATCTAATACTTTTGTATGCACCCTTTTATCCATGAATGTGGGATGCTGTCAAATTTTTTTGTAATCTATCCATGCCATGCTTAGATTCTTCCCCTTTTTACAGTTCTCCATTATAACTTTATTTAACAACAAATGATCCTTTGTTCCATATGACTTTCTTTGTTACCTTTTTGCTCTATTGCCATGATTGAGTTTTCTTCTAAATGACTATAAACTCTGTCGGCATTAGTTCTGGTATATAGTTTGTTCATCACTGGAACACATGTTATAGTTCTGTAGTTTTTAGGATAGCTTGCAGGTTTGCTCTTAAGGAGGAGTATTGATTTTCCTGTTGTTAACCAAGTTGGAGTCTCTTTGGAGTGTGCATATAAATAGTTCTTACTCGTGGCTAAATCTTCATGTAAAGATGTTCATACATTTAGCCAGAAGTTCGGTACTGTATCCAGACCCAGGGTTTTCCAATTAGGAGCTTTTCTTAATTTTTTTTCAATTTCTCTGGCAGTTATTTCATTCCATTTCATATCCTGTACATTTTAACTTCTTATTCTTTCTTTTACTTCTACTATCCATTCAACATTTTTGTTATGTTCCACATGATCTTCATAAATATTTCCTCAAATGTGTCTTTTTCTTCCTATTTTGGTGGTGTTTCAATTCCTTTTGCCTTGTGTGAAGATATGTGAAGGCTGCCAGCCTAGCTAGATAGAATTTTGTAGATAATTCAATGTTGTTGTAAATATGAATATAATCCACAGGCTTATCCTCTTAAAATGTAAGAAAACTGTGTTAAATGTTGAACTTCAAAAATGTAACCAGAGTGCACTCTGCTGGAAGAAAGATGATAAGTCAAGCATTGTATGACTGTTTGATCTCATGGCTTGGAGACATAATGTCTGGACTGAGAAATTCCTTCTATTGTTTTGAGACCAGAGTTAATTGCTAGATTTTACATATATAATTACTTTTATTGCTGTAGTTTCCTGGCTAGGTGCAAGATCAAAGAAATGTTAAAACTCTGAGTTTCTGTTAGCCTGGGAACCAGAACAAGAATGATGTAATCTAAAATGAGTCAGCAGTGATGTATTATTTTAAGACTTTCTCAGAGAGAGAGAATCAGAGAACATTTTGGATTTTGCCTGAAGAACATCACTCATCAGTACTCTGCCTTTGCTCTATATGTAAGTTTATTTAGAACTGTGATTGCTCTTAGATTTAGATAGGAATTTGGTCAGATTTAGTCTAACTGTTTTCTCTATTTATGTCAGACTATTCTACAGTATTATTTTAAGCATTTTCCTGTGATTTCTGAACTCTTGACTAGCACTGTGTTGGATTGAGAAGATTTGTCTTGTGTTTTTATTATTTATTATTAAATATTTTTAAACCTTTCACCTGTGGCTGTTTTGTGTAGAGATAATTTAAGCTCTGGAGTACTTGCATGTATTTGGTGATTGTGTACAAAGCCACTCCAATACGCCTTGCTGTTCATCCACTTACTATTTGGATAATAATATTGTACAGTATAATCAGACATCCTTTGGTAAGGGCCTTTTTAGTAGCTGAGAAGAGTAGTTGGTGGCAGTGATTACTACCTTATAGCTTGGCAGGAGGGGGAATAGCTGGAGAACCTGTGCAAGCCTTCCCCAGGAGTGTCTGTGTGTTTGTGTGTATAGGTTCTTAGGTTCATACTAGACTATCTGCCCTAGGGCATTTATAAGCCTAGCCAGAGTGTGTTTGGCTTTCACCACCCATTTTAAATTAATTTTGCTATGCCTTTTTTTGAGGTTAGTATACTGTGCCTCTGTCTAACAGTGACACAGAAGTGATAGCTGGGGTAAACCTATGATCTCCCATCCACTCATCAAGATTCCTCTTGAAGAGAGTCAATGTGGGACTCTGCCTAACCTGGACTGGGATTTTATTCCAGAGTGAAGGGAGCCTCTGGGTTATGAATCTGTCCCTCCAGCATGTCCTATTTATTTCAGTGCTGAGGTTCAAGTCTCTCGAGCACGTAGCTCGATGGGATTTGGATTTTCTGAGGTGCAGCATGTCCATTAATTCCGGGTTGGACATGGCTTTATACGTTAGGCACAGATCGCCTCTGAGCAGGTGGTATGCCACTGAGTAGAGCTGGAGTTTCCTTAACCGGGCAGCATATGGCATCTGTTTGAGCCCTTTGATCCTCTTGGTGAGGTACTTTTGGGGTCTTTCCAGTTGCTGCAGGTGTCTGGTAAGGTACATCCCAAAAGAGGCATTGTACTCAATTATGGGCCTGATGAGGGATGAGTAAAGAGGCACGATGACCTCCCCTGATCTAGATGTGAATCTCTTCATGATTAGATGGGCTATATAAAATGTTTTTCTAACCACTTTGGCCACGTAGTTGTCAAATGAGAGATTGCTATCAACTTGGGTCCCCAGGTCCCTAATGACTTCTTCTGTACTTAATGGATTACCACCTATGTGGTAATTTGTGGGCACTTTGTTTTTGCCAAAGGGGATGACTATACACTTTTTGGCATTTAGCTTGAGGCCATGGCTCTGGCACCAGTTGTCTGTTTCTATGAGGCCATTTTGGAGGATGCTTGTGTCGGCTGTAGAGTTGATTATGGCACCCAGTTTGCAGTCATCTGTGAACTTGGTCAGCCACAGTCCTTCCGTGTTGGCCTGTACCGCCGAGAAATATATACCGAACAAGAGAGGTCCCAGGACTGAGCCTTGTGGGATGCCACTTGTAACTGGTTTGGAGTCTGACATGGCTCCAGCAATTCTAACCATGAGGGTTCTGTCCTTGAGCCAGTTTGCAACCCATCTAGTGACATAGGGGTTTATATTTAAGCTGGTAAGCTTATCTATAATGCCCGAGTGGGGTATTGTATTGAAGGCTTTTGCAAGGTCCAGGTAGGCTGTGTGGACCACCTTCCCCTCGTCAATGGCCTTGGTGACTGTTTCAAAGAAATCGACCAGGTTTAAGAGGCAGGATCTGCCCTTAACAAAGCCAAACTGGGTAGGATCCAGTGTCTCTAGGTCCCCAATATCTTTATTTATGAGGTCCATGATGATCCTTTCCATAGTTTTGCAGACCAAGCTAGTCAGGCTTATGGGGCGATAGTTTCAAGGATCCGTTGAGGCACCACCTTTGTGGAGAGGGACCACTGTTGCTGTACGCCACTCTTTGGGTACATATCCTGTAGTAAGGCTATGATTGAACAGTAGTTTTATGTTTGGGTTTAGCTCTTCTTGGAGTTCATGTAGGACGCAGCCCGGGACACCATTGATGCTGTGTTTTTTGCTTTGGAGAGGGCGGCTCTTACCTGAGCAGTTCTCAATTATGACTTTATTTAGCAACAGATGATCCTTTGCTCAATATGACTTTCTTTTACTGCCTTTTGTTCTATTGCCATGATTGAGTTTTCTTAAATGACTATAACTCTGTCAGCATCAATTCCAGTATATAGTTTATATATACATACATATATATATATATATATATATATATATATATATATATATATATTTATATATAGTTGGAAGGCAAGTTATTGGTCTATAATCTTTAGGGTAGTTTGCAGGTTGACTCTTAAGTTGGAGCATTGGTTTTCCTGTTGTTAGCCAGGTTGGTGTCTGTTCAGGGTGCGCATATAAATAGTTCTTACTCATGGCTAAATCTTCGTGCAAAGATGTTAATACTTTTAACCAAAGGTTAGGTACTACATCTGAGCCTGGTGTTTTCCAGTTAGAGGTTTTTCTTAACTTTGTTTCAGTCTGTCTGGCTGTTACTTCAACCCATTTCATATCCTGTACCTTTGACATCTTATACTTTCTTTATAGACGTACATGTTTGTATTGCCATATATTCCCCAGATATAACCCTAGCTATAGAAACCTGGCTGCAAAAAGCCATAAATGACAAAAAAATTACCCCACCTGGTTTCAGTATAATTAGACTTGACAGGAATAAAGCAGGGAGGTGGGATAGCCATCATCTTCAAGAATTCCCTAAATATATTAGACCCATTATAGAATATAATGCCCCGTTTGGTATGCACCTCTCAAGACATCTGCAACAACTGGAAAGGCTGCAGAAATACCTCACTAAAAGAATCACAGGCCTAAAGCAGATGCCCTATGTTGACCGCCTTAAAAAACTCCAGCTATACCCTGTCACATATCGTTTACTCAGAGGCGATTTCTGCTTAACATACAAGGCCATGTCAAACCCAGAGCTGTTGGACATGCTACACTTAAAGAAATCCCAATCCCTCACAGCCACATGCTCCAGGGATCTAAACCTTGTCATCACAATAAACAAAACATGCTGGAAGGATAGGTTCCCAATCCAGAGACTCCCCAGACTCTGGAATAGACTGCCCATACATGTCAAGCAGATCACCTCTTTGGCCCTCTTCAAAAGGAACCTTGATGATTGGATGGGAGAAAGGAAATTCACTCCGGGATCACGTAAGTCGCCCTGCTAGACAGGGGTTCAGGAAAGTAAATAGTGTGGGAAGAAATAGCCAGGGAATTGTTATGGCTAGGCTTGTATAGGCCCTAGGGCTGATAGCCTAGTACAAACCTATGAACCTATAACTGCAATATGCCCAGGAAATACCACAGTTTAATAACGTGAAACTCCTTATATCACATCTCAAAATCAATAATAAGAAAACACTTTGTTTAGCAGCCATATATATCCTACCAGGTAATTACCACTGTGGAAAATATCCTAAACTGGATATCCTACCACATACAACATGAGACAATAGTACTAGGAAACCTAAACATAGACTGGCAGATTATTAATAGCAACACCCTATCTGATTTCATAAACCTGTACAGCTTTACACAGTTAATTACATCAGTCACTAGAGTCCACAAAAGTACTGGTAGGCAATCAGCCTTAGACTGGATTCTTATTAACAGAACCAGCAAAATTAGGGTAGCTGGTAGCCTTCCAGAGAGTATAAGTGACCATCAACCTACTTATAGTCTTAGAAGTTACAATATCCAAGATAAACATATAATTTGCAACCACTTTTCTTAAATCAAAAAACATTGACAAACAGTTTTATCAAATCCTTAAGAGAATATAACTGTAAAAATCTTATAAAATCTATGCCCCTAGACTCTGCTGTCTCATACTTCACTGAGATAGCCCTAAAAATTCTCAATAACCTTGCCCCAGTACATACTAAAAGGGTAAAATGCATTTCTGCACCATGGCTAACAAATGAAACTAAGAAGTCAATGCTACAGCATGACAAAGCCTGGAAAGAGTGGCTGAAAAATAGAACATGAAATACATTTGAACTTGTCAGGCAACTAAGGAATAGGACAAAGTACCAAGTAAAACATGACAAGCAAACATATTCATCCTCCAAAATAAACATCAAGACACCCCAAAACTCTTCTGGACATCCATGAACAAGCTTTCACATCCAGGCCAAATTACCACCCCAGCCCTACATCCAACAATAATACTGATTCAGCTCCCACAGAGTTTAACAACTCTTTTATACAGACCATATTGTTCCTCACAAACGTCAATAATTCCACTACCCTCTCAGTGCCAGCAGCCTTTGCTAAATCTCCACAGCTATTGACTTCAGCCTAGTGCCTACCTCCACCATTAAAAACTCCTAAATAAGTTAAAACCAACCACCCTAGCTGATGACCAACTCACCTCAGACTACTTAAAATGGCTGCAGATACAATTGCTTTTTCAGTCCCTTTATTATTATCTGAAAAATATGTTCCTTCCATCTGAAAAAATCCATTATTGTAGCTTTATACAAAAATGGCACATCAACGTATTTTAATAAATGCAGGCCCATTGCAATCCTCTCCCATGTATCAAAAATACTTTTATAATGTATTCATACACAGCTTTTATATCACCTAAATTCATATAATCTGCTCTTGGAAACACAGCATGGTTTCAGACCCCACCACAGCCCAGCCACCTTTCTCCTTTACTTCACCAACACTATAAACCAGCATAGGAACAATGGTAACCTAGTGTCAACTGTGTTCCTAGACTTATCCAAAGGTTTTGACACTGTATCACACCAACATTTACTTGCTGAGCTCTCTTCTGTAGGTCTCTCCCCTTAAATGGTTCCTTCGTTATCTATCTGGAATGTAATAAGCAGTCAAATGGCAACAGAACCTCTCTTCCTCTTTTCCAGTTACCATAGGTGTCCCTCAAGGCTCTATACTAGGAGCTTTTTTTTTAATATTTTTATAAACAAACTTCACACTGTCATAGACTAAGCAAATATAGTACAATATGTAGATGATTCTACTTTAATATGTACAATACTGTACATATACAATATCCAGAGGACAATAAATCACCTAAATTTCTTTCTCTTCAATTGAAACCTGGCTGAAAAATTCAAACCTACTTCTTAATCCAAATAAAACAAAACTGATGTCCTTCAACTCAAAACATTATCTCCATCAAAAACAATCTTTCTTGCTTACATCAGCAAATAATACTACAATTGAGGTAGTACCACAGACTAAATAAATGGGCATTATTATAGATGACAATCTTAAATTCAATCAACATATTCGTCAAACAATTAAAGAGGCCCACAAGAAACTTGACTCCCTTTACAGGGTAAAACAGTATCTTACGGACCCAGCACGAAAAACCTAGCCTCATCCTATTTGCTTCCAACCCTCGTATATATGCCTCACCTATCCTTACAAACCTAAGCTCTACACAAAAATACAAACTAGACCCCTGTTATAACAAAGTAGCTAAATTTGCTACCAGCACTACAACTGAGCTCACCACTGCCAAACCTTAAAGCAGCTAAACTGTCTACAGCTTAACAACTACATAACATACTCTCAGCTAGTTATGGCATACAAACCGATATATTTTCCTAAGCAATGTCCTGCATTAAAAAATATATTATTGCCCTACACCCCCACAAGGAACCTCTGTTCTGGTGATACATTTGTACTAAGCACTACTAGGGAAAATAATTCATTGGGGGACTTGCTATACTCCTATTACATCTCCAAGCTCTGGAGCACCATCCCTGCACAAAGTAAAAATGATTAACAAACTTCCAAGCTATAAAATCCAGCTATCCAGCTCAAACAGTGCCTTACTCAGTCTTGGTCATGCTCATGCTCATCACCAGGTTGAGACCTCTAGTGAAAACGCAAACTCATTTTTACTTATCACAAATGTTTTGCCCTTTTCTGCTTGAATCATTACACTCCTAACAAATTTCCCTCCTGCAGATGAATTAATACATACCTTTTCACTGTCCCTTAAATGCTACTCTTGCATGTATCCCCTGTATACCTATGTTATAAACCTTCTAGATAACACCAGTTTGGAACAGGCAGCCTAAACAGAAAGAATCCTATACCATGCTCTCTCTCATTTACTTTTACCATTATCCACCTATATATTACTAATATCTTCCATTCCTTCCTACATTATTCTACAACTTACTTCAATATATGTCTCCAACTCTTTACAAATCTATACAATACTAAAATCTCCCTTTCTACAAAATTTTATTCATTACATATCTTAAACCCCTTACAAATGTTTCTTTCTGAAATGAAAGAACACTTAATTTATTTACAATAATGTTACCCTTCTGCAGTAACAATCCATTTACTTCTGCAAGATTTTACAGCTGGAACAATTGTATAGACTTATAATTACTGATGTAAATATTTTACTTTATATATCTGTGTTGTAATTATTTTTGTTGTTTCATGATAAATGTAACTGTTGTTCTGAAAACTGTTTTGAAATTCGCTTATTAATATAAATATACTGTGGTAGAACTTTTCTCCCCAGGCCTCTGCTGAAAATAGATTCTGCCCAGTCAAACTTTCTTGGTCAACAAAGACAAATAAATAAATAATAGTGTGGGTGTAATGTAACTTGTAAATGATGACTTTGTCATTTCTGATTTTCTAGACTTTATAATCCCTTTGTACAGCCTATAGTTTTATAGCTATATTGGTTGATAAGATCTGAAAAGCTCAAAGCTAGATCTATCAATATTTTGAGGTTCCACAGACTGAATCACTGTGTGTTCTACTAAATATTCACCTGGCATTCCATGTCTCCTGAATCTTATATGCTTGGATTTTGATGCATTTATTTACATATTATTTTACTGTGTTCAGCAGGCCAATTTAATCAAGTTCTTTTGTATATATGATCTATCTGTAACAAAAGAGATCATTGTTCCCCACTTTCAAGTCATCTGCATACAGCCTGTAGAACACCTAAGTTAAAAATGTTAAATGACAGAGGTATAAACTAAACAAGTATGGTCTCAGAATGGAGCCCTGTGAGACAGATTAGCTGTAAACTAGAATTTCACCTATCCAATTGCTATGTGGTACCTGCTGCATCAAATTTGTAATCCATGCAGTTATCCATCTTATCAATATTACATTAATATCTAACTGTACTAATTTGTTGACTGGTGCTTTATGCATGATCCTATCAAAGACTGAAGATAAATCTATTTCAATTATATTGTAAAATATGTTTATAGCTTATGTTATATTATTTATAGAATATTATTTTAAAGGTAGTTATAGACCATTTTCAAGGTGGGCATGTGGATGTCTGACTTTGTGTCTCATTATTGTCAGTTCTGATAATAATTTATCCAAGACAATCTTGTCCATTGTCTCCTACAACAAAAAATAAATATATGCATCTATATGATTCTGGATTAGGGCTGTCTCCCTGTCCTTTAAAGATGGGCATGGTAAGAATATGTCTCTAGTCTTAAGGAATCGCTTCATACTTAAATGACTTCATGAATAACAAATGTAATAGTGGTTTCTAATTATTACTATTTCTAATTTCAGTTCCTTTGTGTGCTTTACTAAGTAAAATGTGTTTAGTACTTTATCAGAATAATTTTATTTAATTTCAGCATTTGAAGTAATGTGGATACTGCTGTCACAAAATACCTTCCCCTTTGTGGACCCAAAATGTTTTATGTAAGATTTTTTAAATATGGTGTTTCAAGATGGTGGCTATAGCATAAATATGCACTCAGTCTAGCTCCGTATCCTTAAATTTAACACCAGTTAAAATTAACATTATTTAAAACCTAGAAGTGTGTATAACCTTAATATCAAGGCTGTTATTACGAACTTTAAACAGTAACAATATATATATATATATATATATATATATATATATATATTAAGCTGTAGTCACTAAATAAAAATGTTTAATCATATTACAATCCTCTCATCAATGGATTACTTACTGCCTCATGCTGAAAGATCTTCTCAATGAGTGGATCACAAAATGAATGATGTAAAGAAAAAAGAAACACAACTTAAATATAAAGGAACTCACATGCCTGATCAATACACAATAATACATTCATCACTTTATTTCTTCGAGTATGGCACAAGAAGCAGAACTATTGGATACAGACTTCAAAGAAGAAATGCACAACAGCTGAAATGCCTGGAAAAGAAATCATGCATAAGCATTCCTAACTTTATCTGAAGTGAAAAACAGACTGTTTCTGAAAACAGACTAAAACAAGCATTTGCCATAGAAGATTTAAAAGCACTGTTGTCCCCACTGCAAAAAACTGTTGGGCACATTTCCTTGCTACTCACAGACATTAAAGACTCACTAGCTAACATTACTCAGTGGCTGGATGCATCATGCAGCTATCTAACTGTGAGGATAAAATAAGCTAAACAGATGCAACTGAATTGTAACCAGAAGAAATGTACTTCTTTTTTTTAAAAAAAAGTAATTGATCTGGAAGCCAGAAGCCACAGGAATAATGTAATACTAAAAGGCTTACCAGAAAAACAAGAGTACAGCAACTTAATAGAAACAATTAAACAAATATTTACTTACTTGACAACAAAGTACAAGCAAATAATAACACAGCTGAAAGAGCACATAGAGGTCTTATAAAATGTCAAGAGGAAAGTAAACCAAGATCGATGTATACTAAAATCATTGAGAACCAAGATGTAGCTTTTATACAAGAAACAGCAAGAAGTAAAAGAAAATTCAATTGGAATGAACACAAAATCAACTTTTCTCAGGATCTTTCATATCCAATTAAAACTGCAAAACAAAAACTGCTTCTTTCTGTACATACCCTATACAATAGAAAAGTAAATCCTTAATGGTTTATCCTGCCAAACTATCTTTCCATTGCAGGGTGAGAAGTGCTCATTAATCTCAACGGTAGAAGCAAAGTCTCCTTTTTTGCAAAGCTCTTCTGATTTGTCATTAAGTGACTGCTTGAATATAGTATACTTGCATTTTGAGCAGACATGTTCTGGTCTATTCAAGCATTGGTCTGAACAAGAGGCTGTTTACAGTGGTGTGACTGGACTTCCATTACTTGCTATACATGAGATCTTTGAGTCAAAGGAATCTTGATACACAGTCATGCTGACAAATCGAACAATAGTCAGTGTAACTACTATTTGCTTTGACTTCCCACTGTTCGGGATGGGACCTCCTCACCATATTTAATGGTTTTATCATGAAAATTTCTTATCAGATGTTAACAAATTCAAAATCAAACAGCATGTATATTATTAATTGTACTTACAGATACAGCATTGTATCAAAGTGGATTGCTTTTATACAACAATGTCATTGTTTCGATAATATGTGCAACAAGGACAGAGTAAGATGCGTCATAGACCATTTCATGTAAACACAGTCTTATCTGGACTTTTGTCATTTTTAAATAATTAATACATTTTATAATAATTTTTTGTTATTAAATGTTTTAATAACATCTTGATAAAAATATATATGAGAGAATTAATCACACAAATTTAGATGCTTACTTACAGTTAAAGCACATAGATAATCCTGACTTTTTATTAGTTGTCTGTTTATGTACCTTCAACTACTTTAGAATAAATCTTTATTTCTGTGTTAAATGCAGTAGTTATCACATCCATTCTGTTTATTATTCCAGAACCAGTTAATCTAACACAATGGATCTGGAATTTATAGTAAGTATGTACTATACATGCAGGACTTTTGGCAGACATGTATCATGCTCCAGCGGATGCTGTCTTATGTGAAATATATTGTAACTGAGTCAAGTTACAGTTATATTTAACCTTTTACATTTAATATTATGTCATTCCTCCTCAGGGTTTAGGGGTAGTGGGGTTAGAACCAAAGGGATTTATAGGGGACTATTTCTTTTGAACATTGTTGCACGACTCATTATCATAAAAATAAGTTTATAAATTCAGTGTCTCTTTGTCCATCATTAAAAGTAGTAAAGCAATTTATGTCTAATTTTAATCTAATAATGAATCAGCCTAACATCACAAATTTATGCAGTGGTTCTATTAGCTAACATATACAAGCTTACTAAATAAATATTAGATATACTGGAACATAGACTCATAGAATCTGAGAAGAGTGAACACTGCAGATAAAAGAAAGTTATTTCTTCATTTGCTTTACAACTCTGAAGCTCACATCATGTTTACACAAAAGACACACATGCTAGATAGGAAGTGGGCAAATATTAAACAAAATGGATAGCTCATCAAACTCACAGCAACAAATAATAAACACAAAGCAGAGGTTGCCATACTTATCAAAAATTATTTCCTATCACCATTAAAGACTCCAGCAGTAATCCAAAAGGTCATTGGTGCTATGTATTAGATCAATAAATGCATGTGATAAACTGTTAGTTTTATTCAATAGTTATGTCCCTAGATGAAATCCTTTAGATTTCATTACAGATATATTTCAAAAGATTCAAAAAACCATATTATATTGGTCGGAGAATGGAATTCCACTATGAATCCTTGTCATAACAGCACTAAAATAAATAGAAATTTTGATAGATAGGTTTCCTCAACCCTATTGAAAATACAGATTGAACATGATATAACTCATTCCATCCAGTATAGCTCTTTTGTGTGTTTACCTTTAAGGCCCAGTGGATGAGGCTTAAGCCTTTACAAAAATGAAGTTATCACCTAATAATTCTAACAAGTACTCATTGACAGAGGTCAGATATCAATCCAGTTGTGTTTGCCATCGTCTATGCTTCAAGACAAAATATTCTGATATCTTGTATGTAGCATAGTTTTGGAGTTATTAATGCAAATATGAACAAGCAATACTTGATGCCTAATGGCATAGTAGGAGGTAACTGCAGAAATGCCTGGACGTGCACTCTGCTGTAATGAGATCCACTTATGATTTTTAATGCTAAAAGTGGCAGCAACAATAGTACATATACAAAACATAATTATACCTATTTTCACCCTATCATAAATCATTGTCCTGCTTTGATTTAGTTTTGTTTTTGTTGTATAGCAATCTTATAAAAATGATAGACTCTTTTGAATATTTTCAGACCATCCCAAAATTTCCTTATTGTTAAACTGGAAATTGGCTCCTAATTATAGTGCCCTATCCTATTTATATAACAATTGGTCTTTAAATCTCTTCTTACTAGAAAAAAGAGGTAATAACTGAAATAAAATTCATGTTTGAACAATTCTATATCAATCTTATCAATTAAATTAAAAAAAACTGATCTGTAGTGGGCTGTAATGAAAACAGAAATAAGAGGCTTACTAATTAGTAAAGCGACCTTTGAACTACATAAACATGAACTTGACATTGAAAAACTAGAAAAAAAGTTTAATTCAAAACTACCGTAAAAATATAGATGATAAACTAAAATCTCTTTAGTATCAACTAATTGTCCACTTTAGGGCACAGTAATCATGGTATGAAAAAAATATATATAGCTCTCTATTCAGAATGGATTTAAACTACTAGCTCAATTAATTAAACTACAAAAAAGTGTCACAAGCAGAGAAATTAAATACAACAATAACACTTATTCATGTATAATGAATATATTATAAAAATATTTGAAAAATATAATTAGATCATTGTAATACTAATACCTATAATGGTATAGAAATGTATAAATATTTACAGCAAATTATTTTCCATTTCTTACATCAGATCAAGATGAAAAAGCAGTAGAAAATCCTATTATCATATCAGAAATATTTAACACTATTAAAACATGAAAATGGAAAACCCCTGGTCCATATGGTTTTACCCATGAATTTTATAAAGAATTTTCAAATATTTTATCTAAAATACTCCAAATCATATTCAACAACATTATTATTAATGGTTTCTCTGACCCTTATTTAACCAAGTCAAAAACAATCTCATCCTAAAACCTAGCTGTGACCCCTCTGACTCATTGAATTATAAACCAATATCATTAATAAATTATGATGAAGTCTACGGACGAAAGCGGAAATAAAAAGGATCATTACGCTATTTCTTGGTGTCATACTGTTACTTCGTTGTCTACTACAGCTGCTTTTTGCCTTGTTTTTGGTTTTTATTTGTCTGAGTTGTGGTACTTTGAGTTACTAGCTAGTGTAGCAAATAGGATTCAACAAAATTATCCCTGATTTTTTTATTTTCTTTCCAATTAAATTTTACCAAATCTAGGCAAATAAACATTCAAACACTTGCTCTTGAACCTTTTCAAAAAATTAACCTTAACAAAAATTAAATACCTTTGTTCTAGCTTTGGATCCCTCTAAAGTGGTTGATCATGTAACAATCCCTTTTTTGAAAAATGTACTGATTAGATTTGGTACCCCTCCCTTTTTTATTCAGACAATCTCTTCCTTATACACAAATCTTCTATGCAACTAGTAATTAACAAAAATCTTTTCAGACACATCATGATTAACAAAGGGAGTTAGACAGGCTTACTCCCTCTCACCTTACTTAACATTGATATGGAACTTCTGCTTTTATCTTTCACACAAAAAAAAAAAAAAAAAAAAAAAACTACTACAACTGCCTTACTCATTTCAATTCCATAATTCCTATAACAGCCTTTGTAGATGATGTAAACATACGTATAACTACTACAAATTCAGAGATCAGCAAAATAATAAATTCAAGTTCATAGGTTGCAGGTTCATAAGAGATTAATAGGCTAATGGTTTAAGAGCCCTTACAAGCCTAACCAGTTTTACCCAGATTTTACTCAATTTTCTAACCCTAGGGGAAAGATAACAATTGTCAGCAAGTGGGGTTTTGACAATTGTTACAGACTACATCTGTCCATAAGAGACATAGGTGCCACCCCAGGACTGAATTTGTGATTTCCTATCCACTGGTCCTGATTGTGCTTAAGATGGTCAGTCAAGGGTTTTGCTTCATGTGAATAGGAAGTCTATTCCAGAGGAGAGGCAATCTCTGGGACACATATCTATCTCTCCAGCATGATCTATTCATGTCAGAGATCACATTTAGATCTTTAAAGTGAGTAACCATCTTTTATTTAGTTTTTTGACTATGCAACATTTCCTTTAGTTTTGTGACTATGCAACATTTCCATCAGAGCTGGGTCAGAGCCTGCCTTGTAGGTCAGGCAAACATCACCACTCAATAATTGGTAAGAAACTGAATACAATGGTAGGGCTTTTAAATGGTCTAGGTATGAGATGTTGGTTATACCCTATATATATTTTTATTTTTTGTGAGAAACCTCCAAGGATGCTCCAACTGTTGCAGGTGCCTGGTTAGACACATGTCAAAGGGTGCATTATACTCGATTATTGGTCTGATGATGACCAAGTACAGTGGTACTTATGACATCCTTAGATCTGGATGCCATGCCTTTACTTATAAGCTGAGCCACATAAAATGATTTATTCACCCCTGTGGACACATGGCATTCAAAGTTCAGATTATTATTTATCTGATTACCTAGATCTCTCACCATTTGTTCACTTTTAGGGGGTGCTTATCAATGTTGTAATTTACAGGGGTATTTGATTTCTCAAAGGGTATTATTATGCACTTCTTCACATTTAGTTTGGGGCATGGCTCTGACACCAGTTATTAATCTGCACCAGACCTTTCTATAGGATATCAGCATCATTTGGGGATCAGTGATTGTCCCCAACTTGCAGTCATCAGCAAATTTGGTCAGCCAAAGGCCATCTACATTTGCCTTGACATTTGAGAAGCATATCCTACACAAGAGGTGTCCAGTACTGAGCCCTACGGTACTTCACTGGTAACTGGCCTCTTGATGGATGTGGATTCCCCATTCTAACAACATGTGTCCTATCTGTGAGCCATTTGGCTAATCATCTGGTGATTTAGAGGACTATGCCCAATGTTGTGAGTTTATCTATAATGTCTGAGTGGGGTATTGTGTCAAATGCTTTGGCCAGGTCAAGGTAGGTGGTATCCACTGTCTAACCCTCATCTATGACCTTTGTGACCTTCTCTAAGAAGTCTACCAGACTGAGCAGGCAGGACCTGCCCTCAATGAAGCCAAACTGGGTTGGGTCTAGAGTCTACAGATTTCCTTTGTCATTAATCAAGTCCATGCTTATACTTTCCATAGTCTTTCATATGAGGCTGATCAGACTTACAGGTCAGTAGTTTCCTGGATCACTTGATGGTCCACTCTTGTGTAGAGGGATGACTGTTGCTGTCCTCCACTCTATGGGGACAAAGCCTGTGTGGAGACTACGGTTAAATAGAGATCTGAGTGAGTCTGCTAGGTCATGTTTCAAGCTATTTAATAGGAACCCTAGGATTCCATCAGGGCCCATTGATTACATGTTTCTAGCTTTAGAGTGTGCAGTGGCAACCTGTTATTTATTAATTATTGTGAATACAGGAAAAGAAACAGTGGGGGTATTTCATGGGGAGTGACTGGAGGTGATATGGGGGTGAAATCTGAGCTGAATTTATCAGTCAGCAGATTTGCCATTTATTCTGGCTGAGTATACGCAATGTCATCTAAAGTCAACTCAGCACATTGTTGAGTATTTCCCTTAAGATTTTGAACATAACTAAAAAATGCTTTGTGGATATCCTTTGCTTGGGAGTCTATTTTAATCTCATATTTAGCTATTGAAGACTTGACTAGTTCTCTGATTTGTCTATTGAGATTAATGAGGGATTTCTTTGTTGTATACCCTGCCCTTACATCTAGATACAAATTTCTTCCTTCTGTTAAATAGTCTATTTATGCCTGGGTTCTTGTGACTTGTTTTTCTGGCTAGACCTGGATTTAGTTTGGTCAGGCACTGCCATTTCTGTGCAGTTGTTTAAGTGATTGCACAGGACATTTGTGTATACTACATCATAGGCCTCCATGTCTTTGGGGTTAAGGGGAGCTTTAAAATTACCTATGCTATCACTTAACAGAAGGTAACATGCCTTGGAAAAAATTGTTTAAGGTTTTAGGGTTTAATGGGGGTTCTACCTTTACATTTATTTCAAAGGAAACCGATTTATGATTAGATCTAACCAATGAAGACATTACGCTGGGTGGGGTGGTGCAATGCTCCCACATGTTTATGAATACTATGTCAAGGATATTTGTGCCCCTAATGAGAGTGCAGACCAGCTGTTCCAAGACATTTGTATTGACAAAGTCAAGGAATCTCTGAGCCTGCATGTTAGTGGTTGTGTTCGTTTGTTTTCCAGTGTATGGAGGGGTAGTTAAAATTGCCCAAGACTAGTGTGTTGGGCTGAATGGTAAATAATTCTAACAACTTCAGGTATGCAGAGTATTTTTCATGGTTCATGGCTGGGGATGATATGGTTGGGGATTTTGCATATGGTCAGCAGGACATGGAGTAGTTCAAGAGAATCATCCTGCTTGACCAATCTAGAAGTGTGATTCTTTTCATGTAAATTGAAAAACCTCCTCCTTTCATTTTTTTTTTTTTTTCATAGAGAGATCTTATGCATGATAAGTATTGTAACTTTGCACTGCTGGGGTGCTTTCTGCAGCTTTGAACCATGTCTCTATAACTGCACAGACGTCGGCATTCTCCAGAGCAAGGAGGGCTTCCAGGGAGTTAATAGCAATTCTCCAGTATCTAATTGCAAACTTACTAAACAAAAAAAAAACAAAAAAGCATATTCAGTTTGTCATCTGAATATGCTCACATCAGCTTCCAAAACCTAGAAAGCATTAGAATTAATACTTCTTTAAGTTGTTTAGGAATATGTTTTCTCTGGGATAATAAATCCAGTTATCATATCAATTTAAACAAAACTTACTAGATGGAGAGCAATGAATCTTTTTTTCTCTAAGGTTGTCATAACAAAGATAAATGTCTTCCCAAAACTATTTTTATATGTATCTTCCTCATTCTGACCAATATTAAAACATTTTTTAAACAGATTAATTCAACATTAATAACATTTTTATAGCATCCCAGATCATTGAGAAATACTATGATAAATTGCCAGTTCCTAAATCTAATGCACCAGACCTTTCTGTAGGACTTTCTGACTTTCACCTATGTTATTTAGTAGTCAACTCAATGAGGCTATTCAGTATAACATGTGCAGACCCATCACATAAACAATGGCAGAATATTTGGGTGAAAGTGTGGGGCAACTATATTAAAACACGTAGTTTCAATAGATTAGCTCTTCCTTTTCTGCCCAGTAACATTTAAATGCTCTACTACTCAATAAACTATTAATAGAACTTAGTTCATCATTCAACAAGTTATTAAATTTAGACAATATTGTGTGTTATTGCAACCCTTAAACAATAATCCACTGCTAAAAGTGAATGACCAAATGATAGATTTATAAGATTTCCCTTTATTAAAAGATAACTTAATTTGGGACTTAATAAACTCTAACATTCACTCATTAGAAGATATGAGGAAAATAATAACTATCAAAAGTTTACACTACATTTATAAACCACATTAGAAACCTTTTTCTTATGAGATATGAGATCAGTTCAACAAATGCAAGAAAACTGAAATTAATGAATAATCTGATGATATATTACTTCAGGATAAAACAGTATCTATGACTTACAAACTAATTCAAATGCATAGATTCAGTGACAAATACCAAATCTCTAAAACATGGCAACAACTAGATTAAGACCTCATACAAGACAACAAAATTCAAAAGACCTTGCAGTTTAACATCAAAATTATACCAGTCAAAAATTCTTCTATACTCAATTAATGATAAACTACAATGTGTAATTCACTATTAAATTAGTTAATTTTAAACTTGAAGCATCAGCATTATGTAACTCCTGTTCTGTAGATAAAGCAGGCTTAATACACGTACTTGGTCTTGCCCATATCTTAAAAATCTATGGGATCTTCTCTATAATAAATTAAGTGCAGAAAGAAGCACCAGTGTGGAAACACAGCAGTTACAGTTCAGAATATCCACAGGTAAAACAGGTGGCAAACAGCAGGCAGCACGTGAAATAAATCCAAGTATGGAAACACAGCAGCCACAATTTAAAATATCCAAATATAAAGTAGGCAACAAACAACAGGCAGCAGGTAAAATAAATCCAAGTATAAACTATATACAAACTGGTAAGCACTTTCGCTATGGAATCATAGCTTCTTCAGACCCTAGTGAAACAACATCTTTACTAAACATTTATACAGCACTGTCATAATACACAGACCAATCAAAAGCTAAAACTAATAAAACAATTAAATAGTTAAAGCCGAATTCACTAAAAAAGTGAACCCATTAAAAAGTAAATAGACATTACTTTTTCCTTTTCCTTCTAGCTTTTAAAACAGGTTTCAAAGGTATGCATTTGTTTAAACCTAACCCCATATGAGAACGTAGTTTGGCTGTCCATCTTGTTTCACATCTTTCTGTTTCATTTCCAATGTTACCCAACCTAGCATTCTCATATATAACATCTAACTCAGTAAAAGAAAACCTATGTGCATTACCTTGTATCTGAACATGTTTAGCTAAGGCATTGACAGTGTTACCTTTATTTATACGATATATATGGTCCCTAATATGTTCACGAAACCGACTGTTGGTTTTGCCAACATAAAATGAGCTGCATTGCTCACAGTCTTTATGGTTAATACTTAAAACTGGCAAATTGTCCTATTACATATTTTTCCTAATGGAAGAGATTATTTGGAAGTAAAGTCACTCAAAACACTATTCATGTTAATGAAACACTGTCTAGCACAAAACAGGTTAGATATTTCCAAAATATCATAGGAAAGCTTCACAGCCATCACCATTAAACATATTAAATCAAAATAGATAAAAACGTAAACAACAAAATATACTGAGTCTCGGAAGAAAATTCTGAATATTATCTTCTGATTTCCACTGTCTTTAACCAAATTAAACCCATTTACATACCCTGGCAAAGGTTTACTAAATGGTTTCACTATGTTTTTTTGATGGTAGTAGAAGCATTATAAATGTGAATTTTATCACTTAAAGTTTGGCAGCGTGTTCGACATTTAGATGTGTTTAACATCTGTTTATTTATATTTATTTAATTATTGCATTTGTTTACTGCGATAGTCTGACTGGGCAAAAAGCAACACATTTTCAGTGAAGGTATGGGGAGAATATATAAGTAATCAACAAGCATACACAATTTAAACAGAGTATTGTTAATTAATAGCAGTGCCAAGTAATGATCTAGGAAACTTTTTCTGGGGAGAAAATAAAACCATAGCATAAAGAGCATAGTAAACAGAGGCATACAAGTAATCAGCAAGTATATACAATTTAAACAGAGTATTGTTAATTAATAGCAGTGCCAAGTAATGATCTAGGAAACTTTTTATGGGGAGAAAATAAAAACATAACATAAAGAGCATAGTAAACAGAGGTATACAAGTAATCAACAAATATACAACATCTAAACAGAGTATCATTAATTAATAGCATCATAGAATAAAGAGCTATGAAAATATTTGGAAAAGAATTTGGTGGAAGGACAGAAAAGAAGGACATGGAGGATTAGTAGTAAGAAGTGAGAGAACATAATTTAAGACATGTAGAAGTTAGAACAGGGATAGGTAGAAGACTAGGATGAAATATTGGACAAAAAATAGTGCTTGGAAGGATTAGGTGACAGAAGGGGCAGGAAATTTAGCATCCGTGGGTTTTGCATGTACAGTGCCAAGTATCTTTTAGGTATTTGCTTGGTAGTGTCTTATAAGAGTTGGTGTTTACCATATTTCTTAGACAAAGAGAGGACAGAAGATCCAAATGCTGGCCAGGAAAGTGGAATACAGAGTCACCAGCTGAGCTATTAGCTTTTTCACCAGTTAATAACATTTTGTCAGTGGATCTCAGTTTGTTTACTGGAGTTATAAAGTTGGAAAATATTTATCATTCTAGGTCATTTGTCTGGTTAATAGATTAGTTTATGGGAAGCAACTAGTTGGGATCTACACCTGCACTGCAACAGGTAGCTTGATACTCTTTAAAAGTGAAAAAAACTGAAACCTGAATACTGTAGTGCTCCATGCATAGTCTAAACTGAAAGCAGCTGCTTATTACAGTTTAAAAGTAACCTGATTGGCCCCTGAGAAAGGAGGTATGGGATATGTATCCAGCCAGGACTGGCTCATTTTGCTCTTCACTTGAAAAGTTTGAGGGAGTGGGGCACAACACCTTGGAACCAGCATAGGCACTAGTTGAATGAACTTCTCCAAAGTGTATGAATATTATTTTCACAAAGTACTCTTCACAGGGATTGACTTAAATAAAAGGAAAACACTTTTATTAATAGGTTCATAGGTTCATACTAGGCTATCTGCCCTAGGGCATTTATAAGCCTAGCCAGAGTGTGTTTGGCTTTCGCCACCCATTTTAAATTCATTTTGCTATGCCCTTTTTCGAGGTTAGTATACTGTGCCTCTGTCTAACAGTGACACAGAAGTGATACCCGGGGTAAACCTATGATCTCCCATCCACTCATCAAGATTCCTCTTGAAGAGAGTCAATGAGGGACTCTGCCTAACCTGGACTGGGATTTTATTCCAGAGTGAAGGGAGCCTCTGGGTTAGGAATCTGTCCCTCCAGCATGTCCTATTTATTTCAGTGCTGAGGTTCAAGTCTCGAGCACATAGCTCGATGGGATTTGGATTTTCTGAGGTGCAGCATGTCCATTAATTCCAGGTTGGACATGGCTTTATACGTCAGGCACAGATCGCCTCTGAGCAGGCGGTATGCCACTGAGTAGAGCTGGAGTTTCTTTAACCGGGCAGCATATGGCATCTGTTTGAGCCCTTTGATCCTCTTGGTGAGGTACTTTTGGTGTCTTTCCAGTTGATGCAGGTGTCTGGTAAGGTACATCCCAAAAGGGGCATTGTACTCAATTATGGGCCTGATGAGGGATGAGTAAAGAGGCATGATGACCTCCCCTGATCTAGATGTGAATCCCTTCATGATTAGGTGGGCTATATAAAATGTTTTTCTAACCACTTTGGCCATGTGGTTTTCAAATGAGAGATTGCTATCAACTTGGGTCCCCAGGTCCCTAATTACTTCTTCCGTACTTAATGGATTACCACCTATGTGATAATTTGTGGGCACTTTGTTTTTGCCAAAGGGAATGACTATAGACTTTTTGGCGTTTAGCTTGAGGCCATGGCTCTGGCACCAGTTGTCTGTTTCTATGAGACCCTTTTGTAGGATGCTTGTGTCGGCTGGAAAGTCGATTATGGCGCCTAGTTTGCAGTCATCTGTGAACTTGGTCAGCCACAGTTCTTCCATGTTGGCCTGTATGTCCGAGAAATATATACCGAACAAGAGAGGTCCCAGGACTGAGCCTTGTGGGATGCCATTTGTAACTGGTTTGGAGTCTGACATGGCTCCAGCAATTCTAACCATGTGGGTTCTGTCCTTGAGCCAGTTTGCACCCATCTAGTGACATAGGGGTTTATATTTAAGCTGGTGAGCTTATCTATAATGCCCGAGTGGGGTATTGTATCGAAGGCTTTTGCGAGGTCCAAGTAGGCTGTGTGAACCACCTTCCCTTCGTCAATGGCCTTGGTGACTGTTTCAAAGAAATCAACCAGGTTTAAGAGGCAGGATCTGCCCTTAACAAAGCTGAGCTGGGTAGGATCCAGTGTCTGTAGGTCCCCAATATCTTTATTTATGAGGTCCATGATGATCCTTTCCATAGCTTTGCAGACCAAGCTAGTCAGGCTTATGGGGCGATAGTTTCCAGGATCCGTTGAGGCACCACCTTTGTGGAGAGGGACCACTGTTGCTGTACGCCACTCTTTGGGTACATATCCTGTAGTAAGGCTGAGATTGAACTTAGTTTTATGTTTGGGTTTAGCTCTTCTTGGAGTTCATGTAGGATGCAGCCCGGGACACTGTCTGGTCCCATTGATGCTGTGTTTTTTGCTTTGGAGAGGGTGGCTCTTATCTGAGCATCTGAGATGTCAGGGGGGCAGTACTCTGCTGGGATAGATATTTGCCCTTTTGGTGGAGAGGGGGGGAAAGTTTGCACTGAACCTGTCAGCTAGGATGTTGGCAATGTCTGTGGGTTCAGTGTATTTTTTGTCATTTTGGACTCATTCTGAGCATATCTGGGAATTCCCACCCAGGTTCCTAACATAACTAAAGAAAGCCTTGTGATTATCCTTAGTGTCCTGTGCAGTTTTTCTCTCGAAGCTGACCTTAGACGATTTTATGAGTGCCCATAGTTTTTGCTAATACTGATCAGAGATGCCTTCCCTTTTTGGGATTTTTCTCTATCATGTAGTAGCTTCCTCCTTCTATTGTATAGTTTGTTTATGGCTGAGGTCCACCAGACAGGACGCCTGCCTTTGGAGGATTGGGTCTTGGTTCTATTTGGGATTGCATAATCCATGCATTCCTGAAGGTGTTCATAGAATGCGTTTATAAAGGATTCTGTGGTCTGGGCCGTATTTTCCACAGGCTTTGAAGGATTCCACCTTGGTTTTGAGGAGTGTGAAATTTGCTTTAGAGAAAGTTTTCACTGTGGTTTTCTGGGCATGGGGTGGGATTGGGATGTGAATATCCACTGAGATTAGTTTATGGTCTGATCTTACCAGTGAGGGATACACTTCTGGTCTGGAGCATAGAGCCCCCATGTTGGTGATGATCAGGTCCAGTATGTCTTCCCCTCTTGTGGGAGTGGTAACAAGTTGTTCCATAGCATATGAGTTTATAAATTCTAGGAACCTTTGGGCTAGGGTGTTGGAGCTAGAGTAATGCTCCCAGTCTATGTTTGGGTAGTTGAAGTCGCCCAATATAATGGTGCTTGGAGAGACCTTTATATTTTCCAGTGTTCTCAGGAAGGCCGAGTGGGGTTCATGGGTTTGGGAGGATGGTCTATAGCAGGCTATAAACTGGAAGGCAGTTTTACCCACTGTTAGTTGCACATGGATAGTCTCTGATGCTTCATGCTGTGCCACCAACCTGGAGGTGTGGGTATCTTTGATGAATATTGATACTCCCCCCTCCTTTTGTGGTTCGGTACAAGTTTTGGGGCTGAAAAGCATGGTATGAGGTATAACCTGGTAGTGCTGGGGTGCTCTCTGGAGCCTTGAACCAGGTTTCTGTTACTGCACAGATATCGATGTTCTCCATGCTAAGGAGAGTTTCGAGTGCATGCATCTTGAGGGTTAGACTTCTTGCGTTGAGTTGCATTACTCTTAGTTTCTTATCCCTTGTGATACCTATGGAGGTGGGTTTGTCTTTGGAGCCTTGCCTAAAAAAGGCACTATGGCGGTGGCAAGAGCCTTTGCCAATATCCAAAAGCCCAGGGGTGACAGGAGCAAGCCGTCCCTAGCGAAGCATCATGGCTTGTCGAGCATGTCATCCCAGGCTGACAGGCATTGGATCCCCTTTGAATGACACCAATACTTAAGCCAATTGTTGAAATTGATCATCTTGTCTTCATATTGTGGCATCATTCTTGGTGAGGGTAAGATGCTACTCAAGGTCAGGGTCATACTGGCCTGGGCTACATGCTCAGAGAGCTCCTCTATGTCTCTTTTCATGTAGTCCAGGGGGGTATGTCTCAGGTCATTCACACCAGCATGGACAATGACTGAGTCATATTTGTACTTGCCTTCGAGTGACCTGAGTGCTTGTGTTATGTGGTGGATCCTAGCACCTGACAGGCAGCTCACCGTGACCTTCTCCTTGTTCAGCCTGGTGAGCGGGACGTCAGTGTGCCTGACAATAGAGTCACCTATTACAAGTGTATCAGGTTTTTTTAGCCTTAAGGGCTGTGACTGTTCAGCACACTGGCTTTGTGAGCTATGTGTGGCACGTGTTTTGTTTTGGGGTAACGGTTGCTTGGGTGTCTGCTTTGGAGGTCTCTGCTGCTTAGGCAGATTTTTATTTAGAGCCTCTGAGTATGTTTTTGTGTGTTTATGTGTTTGGTTTGCTGTTGTGGTAGGTCTATGTGAGACTGGAATTGTAGTGAGTGTGGCTTCCTTCTCCTCCTGACTGGTTATGCCAGTACTGAGTTGAGAGAGCTTAGCTTCCAGTTTGGCTATATGGTTGCATCTCTCACATGTGTTGGAATTTGTTGGGAGGAGGAGAGGGTTGTCTTTGTACATGAGGCAGTTGTAAGATTGCCCCAAGATTCCCAGATTCACCAGCTGGACCGGAGAGGAGATTAACAACTGACCTTTGGACATGCTAAAATAGTATTGGGAATTCCTTTATAATTGAAAAAAGGGCCAATGGGGAACAAGGTACTCAAGGGGAGTTTGTGAGGGTGTGGTGCTTTTAATTTTTTAGTGCTGACATATAATTGCATTAGTGAGCAAGTGCCAGTCTTTAGAGTAGGAATAGGGTGTTTATTATGAGAACTAGATCAGTTCTAAGGGGAAAAGTGATGGGCAGACTTTGTGGAGCCAAGAATGGTTTAAACCCAATTAAGCGGAGCTGCCCAATGCTGCGCTATGCGCAAAATCGCGCAAAGCCACGCCAAAGCGGATTTTATACAGGGGGACTTGAAAGAGCTAGAAATTGGCCCAAAATGGCCAATAGACTACCAGATTCTTGTGCTGGGAACACTCCTCCAGGGATAGATAGGGTGCTCTAAGCTCCCCACTGCCACTGGTGAACAAAGAAGCCTCCCTTTATCCAAGAAAGGAAATGGGCAATACAGGAACTTTCCAAAAGTCCAGAATACAGCAAAGCCTGTATTTGGACTACTCTAGGTCAGGAAATATGGGAAACAAGGGTAATTTTTTTGTTTTTTTTTTCTTTTTTGCAACAAACAGCAGGAAAATGCAATAAATATGTAACACAGGCTAGCGCACTTGAGTGTGTAGTTAGCAGTCGCTCTTTTAGCCTCTCTGCTGCTAGCACCACTCTGCAGGACCATGAGGAGCTTGGCTGAATAGTAACAAGCACAAAAAACATGCCAAAGTGGGTTTTGTACAGGGGGACTTGAAAGAGCTAGAAATTGGCCCAAAACGACCAATGGACTATCAGAATATTTGTAGAAAAACAGTCCATTGCTTTCACTTGACATCAGAATATTTAGGAAAATACTGACTTACATGACCTCCAGATAAGTCATATTAATTACATCAAAGCTCTTTGAGAAGATGAAACCTGGAACTAGAGAGAACACTGAGAGAGTAGATGGGGTCCCGGAAGAACAGAACAGGCCCATTATACCACCCCCACACCTCGGCTATGATATGATCTGCTGTATAGAGTAAGCAAAGAGAGATACTGAGACAGGTATTCATTCCAACACTTGCCATTTGGGAATAGACAAAACAAAGACTAGAGTTTTGGTAAGATTGTATTGGGCTGGTATTTTGAAGGACATAGACAGCCTTTATGCAGCCTATTCAGAATATTAAAGGACAGCACCCACCTCAGGATTTAAGTAACCTGTGATATCTCTGCCTATTATAGAGATCCCTTTTGAACACATAGCAATGGATGTTTTATGTCTACTAGTCAAACTGAATACTGGCAAATCCCAGTAGCCTCAGATATTAAGAAAAAATGACATTTTCTACAAATAATGGGTTATTATATAATAAAGCATCTCTTTTGGTCTCCATGAAGCTCCTGTAACATAACAAAGACATATGGAAAATTCCTTAGCCCCTAAAACAGACATGAAGTAGCATCCTTTGGTTATGTTATATTATTCACAGAAGATTGAGAAAACATTTTTCCTAAAGTCCAAGCCATTTTAAATTCTCTGCATTGGGTTATATGGAAAGCTAATCCAGCTAGAAGCCAATACTGGGCTATATGATGGTACAAGGGCTTTTATAACCACAGGCTGTGCAGAATTGGCACTCATCAACAAGTGAAAAGAAATAAAAAACTTTTTTTTTCAGCCTGGTTTGCTATTTTGGTTTGCGTTTGTTCTTGATTTTACTAGTATTGCTTGACCCTGATTGACCCGATGAAAGGTAAGTCTCCAATGAAGGCAGACAAATGCAATGAAACAAGCCTTTCGATAGCTGAAGAATATCTTGCACTCAGAGCTCCAGACATTTTGAAAAAAAAAATCCTAGCACATATGGATACCACAAAGGTAGGTACAGGTACAGTTTGCTTCATCCCTTAAGTGGGTCTTCACCACTCTGAAATATTATCTCATGAGGACAGAGTTTGTCTAGCTGGACAGCACATGCCCACCTTCAATGGCTATTCCAACAGAAGAACACCAACCTGAAGCCATCTCAGTAATCAGTAACCTTCCAGATTTTAGCTTTCAGATACTGCATCATCTGGGCTCCAACAACATGAATGAAGATGGGTTGCCTCAGGCATACAGCCCATCTACTATGACTCCAAGTGATAGCTTTATGGTGGAGCGTCATAATAGCTTAATGGTGACTGGTCTACTTTCCTAGAATGGTCAGCATAGTGGCGGATTGTCCCTTTAAAGAAATTAACCTTAAAACAAGCAAATATATTGGAGGTAATGAACGAAAGCTGTACATACAGCACAGTACCCAAAGCACAGTAAATTTGTAATCTTGGGCTATGATTAAGGTCTAAGGACACCCTGTTTAGAGTTATTTTGACCAGAAGGAAGATGTAAGGCAACCCAGAGTGTATCCCTATGATTGAATGGCTCTGACCCCTGAGAGGAAGAGACAGCTAGACTTTTTACTGCATGGGTATAAGACAAAATGGTGTTGTTCCCTGTTGATGGAATTGAGAAAGAAGTTATTCTGCTGTTTGGAGGTCTGCTTCAAGTACTGCTTTAGTGTTGCCAGATGCTCTGCTAAACGTAACCATCCTGTGCAGAAAGAAACATTGCACCTGAGTGTAAAGGTTTGCTGTACTGTGAAAATGTTAGCCTGATAAAGCAATGTATTTATGATGGACTCCAGGCCAACTTGTTTATGAAGGACAGTGGTTCTTTTCTGAGCTTCATTTTGTATCAAGAAATATGATTAAGTCATAAATCTGATTCCAGTGACTGCTTTATTTCTTACTGACTACATTGTGTACTACAGGATGCATGTCCACATACACAGTATGTTTTTCTGATTTGATCTTCTTGTTTCAGAATTGTCAAAACTTTTGTCCAACTCCAAAGTTCAAAAGCATTGATTTTTTTTTTGGTGTATAGCCTTAGTTATCATTTACTTCTTACAACCATACAATATTAATGGAAAAAAGATAGCTTTGACTATACGAAGCTTTACTGACAGTGTGCTCTGTTTTTTTAAAATCTTATCTAGATTTCCCATATTTCTTTCCAAGAAGCAATCAGCTTTTTGTTTGATGGCTGAAACACTAGCAGTTGATGTCTTTGTGCATAAGAAAATAAATCTATCACTGCTTCTACTTCTTCTTTAAATATTTTTAAAGACTTGACAGAACACAATCACATCATTTTAGCTTTTTTTATGGTGAGCAGCTTTACTCTATCATTCATAAATGGGTATTCAATTCATCCTTCCTTTCAGTCATCAAAGTGTTATCATCTGCACATTTGAGTTTATTAATATTTCTCCTAGCCATTTTGATTCTAGCATCTGATATATCTAACCCAACATTTTGCATGATATATTCAGTGTATACTTTAAATATGCAGTGGCATGCTGCTTTCTTTTCCTACTCCTGAACCACTGAGTTATTTCATATTTGGTACTAACTGTTGCCTCATACTAGACATTAGGAGTCCTCAGGAGGCAATTAAAGTGACTCAGTATTTTAATTCTTTGAGAAATGTGCCACAATTAATATTATAGTCCATATAGTTAAAGTCATTAGGGTAGTCAATAAAAATATTTTTCTGGAAGGCCTAGACTTTTCTATTGAATGAATGTTGGCAATTTGATTTCTGGTACCTATACCCCTTCTAATCCATTCATCCATCCATCCATCAATCCATCCATCCATCCATCCATCCATCCATCCATCCATCCATCCATCCATCCATCCATCCATCCACCCGTATCAGCTTGTATGTCTGGTAGTTGTCAGTCCATATTTTGCTGGAGTCTAGTTTGCAGAATCTTAAGTATTAATTTGCTAGCATGTGAAAAGGATGAATTTTCTATCATTTGAGGAGCAGAATCATAGCTAGTTCACCAAGTGTCCTGGACTGGTACTATGAACTAGTACCCCACCCAACAGATCTTAGACATAGGCCAACTAGGTGGCTGATCTAGCAGGGGCTCTTTTCAAGTATTTATTTGTTTATTTTTTATAGTACAGAAATCATTTCTTTAAAATGTGTTGCATGAATTTAAGAAAAACTGGAGTAAGACAAGCTATGAGAAAAACAAAGAAAAAAGTAATCTGGATGGTGTAGGTAGACCAGCATGTTGCCACTGGGTGTTGTTGAAGGGTGGCACTGTGGAGCCCATTTGCCTAGGAAACCAGTTGACCAAAGGCAGACCCTGATTTCAACCATGTGGTCAGACATACAACACACCTTTCCTCCCTTCTGCCCTAGCCATCCAGGTCCTGTGTCTATGCCCTGGCCCCAACCCTTCTTCAAAATACTTTATAAAAAATATAATATCATTTTTATTACAGTTTATGCCCTGCCTGCATGGATTTCTACAATACATATGTTTTAGTTTTATAAAATATTCTTCTTTTTAAACTTTAGAAAACTACTTCCTTCTTAAAGCCAAGGCACAGAACTGAAAAAGAATAATACCAGTTCATCTGGAATACTGCTTGCAAGCTACACTACATTCATAACAGAAGACCTTAGGCTGACTACAGAAATATGATAAATGACATATGGAGGGATGTTCTGATGAAATATGCAAAACTGCTACACCATATGATAGGCAATCAGACTGCCGATTATTCACTAATCATATAAATCCCAAGCTCAAGATCTATTTCACACAATATATATTTTAAGGAGGCTTCTCCTCTAATAATGAAATAATACCGTAATGGATGAGAATGCACTCCTAACATCTTTCAAACATGTTAGACAAGTGTCAGTACTTTTTCAGTCACTATTATCTGAATTTTGGAATGGTATACCAATGACTTTTGATAAGTTTACATTAAGACTTTGACAATAATACTGTTTTCACAAAACCAATATCACCACATATTATTTTCAGTTAGTTTAACCCTTTAGCAAATGTCACACAGGAATCTGATATAGAACAAACACTCAGTCATATTTTGGGTTTCCATCTTGGGGGTAGAGAAGACTAAAAGAAAAACATTGTTTTGTCCAGAGGTGTGTGGCAGTAGAAACATGATATATCTTGTGCCTTCACAGCATACTTATCCAAATAAACATAATAAATCCCAATTAGTACCTATGGTAATAACAGTGATCTAGTTCAAAAGGATAGCTCTAGACCATATAGGATCTTCACATAAATCAGACAGGAAGCGCCAGTACATATTGGTTATTTTAGATTATGTTATTTATGTATTTATTTAATGTTTGTTTGTTTGCAGGGTGTGATGCTAATCAAAACTGAACAGTTTTCTGCACAACCTGGTTTGCGCTGGAACAGCAATAAAGTAAGTATATGTTTATAGTGAGTAATAATGGGGGGTACAATAAAAGTTCAATATTAATATAAATAGTAAAAATAACAGTAATTTGAAAGATAGTACATATAATAGTATGCAAAGAGAATGAGTAATAAGGAAAGAAATAGACTAGTTAGTCGGCTTAATTCATGTGGTGAGACGTACATCATTTGACTTATCCTTAATTATTCAGGTAGGTCTTGAATTGGTGTTGGAAAATGATGGGATACAGGTACTACTAGAGAGCAACAGTCTTACTTTGTAGAAATAATGAGATACCTAAAGGTATCCTAATGAATTCAATAATCTTTTTAGGCCTGTATTTTGGCTGATTTATACATGGTAATGCAAGTCAAACAAATAAACCTTGAGAAACTTTTACACCATATCCTATTTGTTACTTTGGGAGGTTTTACAGTCTTTCATGGTGTTACCCTTTAAATTGCTCTACTAAAGTGAACATAGAGGAGTATTAGGTAAAATAAAACATACCTCAGCAGAGAAAAGGTACAACATAATCTAAATGGAAACACAAAGAACAGTGTAATGCAGTTGAGCATAATATGACCTAAATGTAGGAGAGGCTAGAAGCTATACTACCATTAGTAAAAGAACACATAACCCACACTTTGAAAGTTCAAGAACATGCTTATAATGAGGAAATAAGGAACACTGAGTTTGGTCTCTGGAAATGGGTGATAATTGCCACAGAAAGTACAGAAAACAAATGCCTGGCCTCCTTGCATAGGCTCAGTGAAGAAATAGAAAGAGCAAGTGCAATCAACAGTAAGTCTTCATAACCTGATAATTAGAGACAACAACAGATCTACTATGAGAATGTCCAAAAAACCTGGTGTGTTGGGGGAAATGTGACTGTTCACATTTTGTCACATTGTTGACTAACCAGAAGTAGTTTGTAGAGCCTAATTAAGAACCAGGTTAAAAATAGAATAGACAATCCCCAATTCAATAAACTTTGTGTAGGTTTCACACAGAGCCTACACAGAATGTTTTCATGTACACAATATTGCTCATCACATGGCAGCACTACATGTATATTTATGATGCGTAGCACATGTAAGCAAGGTTTTGTGGCTCTCACCAGTGTTGCTGGCCGTGAAACCTCTATTATGAATGTGGATAATACCTCCCAACCTTTTAGTGCAAGAACGCTGGACAAAAACTAAAATGATGGGGGAAAATGCCAAAAATGAGGACAAATTTACAATATTGTTTCTTATAATAGCTAGATTAATAGGCATTGTGTTAGCATGCATTTTCTGAAGGATATGAAGTATGAAACTCAAATGTCTGTCATTATGTATTGACTTCAATCTTCAGTGATTACAAATTTTAGAAGGGACAGCCCAAAAATATGATGCAAACATCTGGACATTCTGCAAAGTTCTGGACATTTGGCAGGTATAATGCGGATAGCATTTCCATGTAAGGTTGCTGGCCCCAAAAGCAGATTGTAGGACAGCATAACAATTGCTTTTTCCTTACCTGAGTTTTCTTCATTAAAATTTGTTTGGGGTGCAGCCATAGATTGTTTTTCCTCATCTCAACTATGTTTTTTTTTTTGAGGCCAGTGTTTGCTCGATACACAGCTTAGCACAAACACATTTCGCTGTGCTCATCTGATTTGCATGAAATGCAGCAGTGCACAAACTGGGGGATGGACCACCCAGTTGCAGACAGGACCCAGGCAGCTACAAACTTAAACAAGATGCATTCAACTGATAATGTTGGTCATTACACAAACACGGTAAGTGGCGTTACATGGCAATTAACAGCTACAACTTTACAATCAATATTAAGATAGGGAATATCATGTCATATATCCTGTAGCAGTAGGTGTTAAGTGTAGTGTGGAGTACACATGGTCTGGGCTTCTAGTACAGGGTGTGAAAACTTCATTTTACTGTTGTGACATTGCATATTATAGCAATGAAGTGCAACATACACAACTGTTTTCTAATCCTTCTTGTGGAAACAGCTGCAAGTGTAGGAGAACCATAGACATGGTTCATTTGACTAGTATTTTTACACAAGTGCCTGTATACCAAATAACCTTAAAATTGCATTGCTTGCCACTGTTGTGCATCACTTACCATTGTACAAACACATTGCCTGCCAGTGTGCACTCTTGACTACCCAGTTTTTATGACCTTTTTCAAACATTGCAAAACCAAAATGTTCACACTCTCAGTAAACACAATACATGTAATTGGCAGGAAAACATCAGGTTACAAAATGCACTTATGGGAACTGGTCATTCTACATTGAGCTATGGTAGACATGCCTGGTGTTGCTGGTGAGGGAGTGCACTACTAAGTGCAGAAGTGGGCTGCTCAGGAGTCCAAAGTCTTTATTGAACTCCTAGTAAAGGAGCATGGGCCCGAGTTGCTGCAATGGGACTATTCAGGCTCAGAATACAAGGCTGAAGCCTGGAATGGTATTTCCAGGGCTTTGACCAGTGCTACAGGTATCATCCATACTGATGGACAATGCCAGCATCAATGACCTCTGGATGAGGAAGCAGGAGACCCTCAACCATTGGATCATGAAATTTAGTACAGGGACACACCACAGATGTGTACATATCAATTACAGTGACGGATTGTAAAAGTCAAGACTGGTATTCAAAATGGTATTCTGTTCTGTTCTGTTTTTTCCACAACTGCCATGGCGCAGCCCTCAAATGTGAGGTCCCATGCCACATGTTTAAGGATGCCAGAAGCATGTGTATGCATGCATCAGAACAGTACTGTTGTAAATAGTAATTTAATAATAATAATAATAATAATAATAATAATAATAATAATAATAATATTAATAATAATAATTTTAATAGTAATTTAGTTGCATTAAAAGTTAAGGATAGGTTAGTTGGTATTTAATACAGTCATATCAAATTGATCATGCATAGCTCAACTGCAACAAAAAGTATGCATGCTTTAGTCTGCATCATAAAGCAACAGTTTCATATTCTCAAATAACAATGAGCATGCATCTCTAAACAGCAGTAATCTATAGGACAAAATAGCAGTACTGTATTAGAGAGTAGTCAGTGGTTGTGAATTCAAAAACCACACTTCCCAAGTGTGCAATACTGTTAGGTTTTCATCATTACTACAATGTAACTTCAGACCTCCATACCAGTGGCAAAGATGGCCTTCTGTAAACTGTAATCAGTATAACTGGAACATGCATATGTGCAGTATATGCACACATCAAGCATTGCTGGCTACAGTCCACACTATAGTGCACCTCTATTATGAACTAGGTAGTCTTAATAGTAATAAAGAAATTTGTTAAGAGTTTGTAGTATTAAAAGTAAAGGTAACAGAACAGAGTCAAATAATTGTATCAATGCTTTGTATGTCACATATGGAGTTACTAATGTTCTCCCATTTTATTCTCTCACTCCAACCCTTATCTTCTCTCTCTGTTTTTTTTTAATTTGTTGCTTTTTTCCCTCATAGCGCAGCAAAGTAGGCCTGTCCCACAGGCTCCTCCTGCCCCCAACTCCACCGGCTATAGCACTGTTGCTCAGCATGTCTAGTGCACAACCTGTCAGCACCCCCCTCTGCTGCCCCTGCATCCCTCAGGTAGCTCTGCCCCAGAGGATAGGCCCATGGCTCCCTCCAGGAGCAGTGGCAGAGGTGGTAACTTTATCACCCAAGAAGAACTGCCAAGGATGGTGCGTAGGATTGTGTGCCATACTGTGGGTGCATGCCTATCCCAGATGGAGCGCTTGCTTACCATTCTGGTTCAGAATACTCATAGGAGATGCACATGTTGGGCACTGCAGCCAGCAGCACAGTGAGGTGACAGTGATGACAGTCCACTGGGTGAGGACTTGATTCTCACAGTCACCCAGCTTGATGTCCGTGGGTTCATGATGTTCCACCCTCATCCCTACCATGGTCTTCACCCCCTATTGTGTCCTTCACCATCCCTGTGTCTTGTCTTGCATGTCCTGTCTGCCATTGCTTCCTCAGCTACCCAACATATCTGATCCAGACAGATCCAGACATATCTATGTCCCTTCCCCAACATTCCTCTCTATCTGCAAAATAAAGGCACCTGCCACCCCCCAAAATGTGTCCCATATATAATTCTCCATTTCACACACATGTCTTCTTGACACCCTTTATTAGGTCCAATTGGCTATACAACATGAATTTGTTTTGGTCACCACTCTCTATGGAGGTGACAGTTCAAATTCAGCTGGTATTTTGCATATATGATCATGTTTTATTGTTGAAGAAATGGATAGCTCTGGTTCTTTCCTACATCCATCCTGCACATTCCTGCCCTCCTTTCACTTTTTTTTCTCCTGCTTGCTCCCCATTTCACCACTTTCCTGTCTTCTCCATTTCTTTTCTTTAAGCATAATTGTGTGATAGTGCACATTGCACACCAATCAAAGCAATGGTGAATGGCAGCAATGTAAGTAAATGTATTTAAAGTATCATACACACTTGTAAAATTACTACTTATACCTGTATTCAAATCCAGTAACATCTGCCTCCAAGAGCAATGCATTATTACGTGCTACCACAGAGTCAGTTAGGTAACAGATGTATTTCATACAATCAACAGCAACTGACACAGTTTAGCAAAGATTTACCTTTGTACTCCCCAGTTCTTGCTCCCCATATCACCAATGCCATATCTTCCCAATTAATTTTGTATGAAACATCATTGCACAATCCCCAGTAATGTTTTATAAAGCATTATTGTATGACACCTCAATATAATGCTGGGCATTTACAGTAAAAAGCATTAGTGAGAGATGGTGCACGAAGGTGTGCAACATGCACCAACGTTAAGTAATGCTAATAAAAAAGTAGTTCAATGTATTAGCTACAGCTATATTTGTAGCCAGTATCATCTGGCCTCAAAAAGGAATGTATTACTACATTAAGTGAATTAATACTTGCAACCAGAGAGTCAGTTATGTAGTAGGTGTATGCAACACCAGTGAAGTCTGCCATTTGCTTTTCAGTCTCTAAAATACACCTGTTATGCAAATGAATTTGTAACGCCATCTGTTAATGCATTGATTCATTAATTTTTGGGGTCAGATGGTGCTAGGTTCAAATCTAGGTGTATGTAACAGTTTCAAATACTTTTACATGTAAATTCAAATTCTGAAGTGTGATAGTTGGTATGGAGTCTCTAAAGTATGGCTAGATGGTAGTGGTTTCCAATACAGCTGTATATAACACTTATAATGTCTTTTTGCCATAGCCACTCGTTACTGCTTAATGTGTACCATCGCACAATTATGCTTTAAAGAAAAGAGATAGCAAAGATAGGAAAGTGGTGAAATGGGGAGCAAGCAGGGGAAAGAGCAAAGTGAAAGGTGGGCAGGAATATGCAGGAGGGATGTAGGAAAGAACCATAGCTATCCATTTCTTCAACAGCAGAAAATGTTCAGATGTGTAGAATATTAGCTCATGTTGCAGTGTCAACCCCAGAGAGAAGGGTGACCACAGCACAATCATGTTGTATAGCCAATTGGACTGAATTAAGTGTGTCAAGATGACATGTGTGCAAAATGGACAGCTATGTCTGGGGTGACTTTTTTTGCGGACAGGTGCCCTTTTACATGCTTACTGTAACAAGTGATAAACTAAAAGGACATGCTGTCATATTATTATACAATACAGTACATGTTCAGGACTTTCCTTACCAATGCAGCAGTTGCCACAATGTTAGTTCAGGGCTGACTGTGATGCAACTAGTACACAGCCAATACGTGGGGAGGTAAAGATTCTGTCCCTGAGTTAAGGCCAGCAGAGGTAACAGAGGTCCTGTAGTGTGTCTCTGTCCACCCTGTAGTACTCTACAATGTCCATGTTGTGTATGTTGTGATAAGTTAAATGTTGCCTAAAGAATCTTCTCTGTCTTGGTCTAGGCCTATTGGTAGCAGCAGCAGCAGCACTGCCTACAGCCAGTAGCACATACAAATTGAGTTAAGCAGCAGCAGCTCCTAACATTCTGTCTGTGTAGACTTTCTGTGTCTGTACTCCACTACATTAGAAATACACATGAAAAACCAGCATGGAGTCTACATGGTTGCTTTATAACTTGTTGAATAGCTCCACCAGATTGGTTGATTAGCATGCAGTTCAGCTGCTTGTGTTGTAATTAACATCTCAGTAACACAGGCTAAAACAGATGCAATCCATTAATAAACTACTCCATATAGAACAATGTAGGCAAGCTGCCACACAGGAGGGTTGATAGGGATGCTTGGAGGGTGCCTGCTGTCCCTCCTCCAGCTGGGGCAAGTGTCTTTTCCTGTTTCACTCAACATATGCTTAAGGCCATAATGGAGGCACAGGCTTGTTCAGAAAGGTGCTCCAGACAAACGTTCAGGGTTGTAGATGTGGCATAGGCTGACATGTGTGACTGCTTCCACCATTTTGCCGATTCACTGGATTGGAAGAATGACACATTGGAATTAGGGATATCTGTGATGGACCAACGGGTGTCTGTCATGGAACAAGCAGTGTATCTGATGGAACATCTGCTGAGCAGGGAACAATGTCCTCATGGGTGTAGGTCAGCCACAACATCTGCTGATAGCTAACGTGGCCATTCCCGATCATGCTCCCATAGTGGTAGTACTTCCACTGGTCTGTCAGCAAGTGTGCTGTCAACACCCAGATGTGGCAGGCCATGGCGTCATGGTCCTGGGCATTCCTTTGATGAAAACATGGCCATCAGACATCAGGCACGTTCAGGTAGCAGCACTGCATCTGACCTTGGGCATGGAGGTGTCAGTGCAACTCCTGGCAGAGCCAGTTCGCATGGTTGGGAGCAGCAACGATGAACTGCCAACTCTACCATGCATGTCTCACACCTGTTTAACATACCAAGATGTAGATCTTGCACTGAGGTTGGCTGTGTTTATGCAGATTCTAACACACCACTTTCACATGGAGGACCCATACAGACACACACACACACACACACACACACACACACACACACACACACACACACACACACACACACACACAACAGTTACATGGTTTTGTTTGCCTGCTTCCTTTTCTTACTCACACACACACTCACTGACCTTTTGTGTCAGCCTAGGCCTCCTCCCTCCCTCCCCACAAAACCCTGTGCAAGTGATAACTGTGCCATATCCCTGTTTTCTCTCTTTTGGATTCAGGGATACAAAATCTTTGTGTCTGATTCACAGGGTACATAGCTACATTAGTCCTTAGTATATCTGCATTTGTGTTGTTGAACCAATTGTACCTGTCACTTATATTTGCCTTGCCAAGTTATACAGTGGATAGCATCATATTATCACTACTTTCTAGTGCATTCTCTTGTAAAGGTTGTGAAGTCAGGAACTGCAATATGCCTCATTACTTAATAACTTTACTCTTTAATGATTTTCTAGTACATATGTGTGGTGCACATCATATGTCACACCATCACCATCACATTCAGATCTCAGGGCTGTACCACAACACTGTAGTCAAAACACACCAGAACAGTAATATGTAATACAGTATAATGCTTTCCTTTGCATGAAACTCACCAGACACATGCAGCAGTTTGACAGACCACATGGCTTCCTCATCAAGATAACACAGGGCCTGCTAACCATGATGCATGTGGCTAGATTAAAATACATGTCACTGTAATATTTCTGGTATCAGATGTGGTGGCATCTGCCTGGTCTCCAGGCCAGTGTCTGATCATTCTCTGGTGGAATGACTGCATATGCAATAGTCTGATATAGCTGATGACATCAGCATTGTGTGTTGAGCATATGGTAATAAAAGTGTACCACATGCTGGTGTAAAATGCTCTTTGTACTGTCAGGTAACATTTCTCTCTCTCTCTCTCTCTCTCTCTCTCTCTCACACACACACACACACACACACACACACACACACACACACACACACACACACACACACTTGACCACATGAGAACAGAACCTGTACCTATCTTAAATACACAGCCTACAGAACACAGTATTCTACACAAGTGAAACTGCACAACTCTGACTTTTACATAGCTGGAGGCCATAATGGATGACATCAGCAGTGCATGTTGGAGAGAAGTTGGGAGGCCTGCCTAAATGGATCTGTAGGCAAGTGCAACTATCAAAATACTGACAAGCCATACCATTGGAGAAGTAACTGTAGGATAGCCTGTCTACTCTGCTAAGTAGAGACACACATGCACCAAGTTGACTGCAGTGAGAACAGAAACCCTAACTATCTAAGTGCACAGACTACAAAGCACAGTACATTATGGAAGTGTCACAGTGCAAATCTAATGTTTACATGGCTGTAGTTCAACCTTTAGTGGATGACATCAGCAGGCCACATGGAAGAGAAGAGGTTGTGAGGGCTGCATTAAATGGATGTGTAGGCTTGTGCAAGTATCAAAATACTGGCAAGCCATGCCATTGGAGAACTACCTGGAGGATAGCACATTTACTCTGCTGAGTTGAGATATACACACGCCAAGTAGGCTGCAGTGTGAACAGAACCCCTACCTATCTAAGTGCATAGACTACAGAACACAGTACTCTATGCATTTATCATGGCACCAGTCTGACTTTATATGGCTGGTGGTCAACTTATAGTGGATGACATTAGCAATGCTTGTTGCAGAGAAGAAGTTGGGAAGCATGTCTGAAATGGATCTGTAGGCAGGTGCAAGTATCAAAATTCTCGCAAGTTATGTCATTGGAAAAGTAACTATAGGCTAGCAAGTTTACTCTGATGAGTAGAGACACACACACCAAGTTGGCTGCAGTGCAAACAGAACTCCTACCTATCTAAGTGCACAGACTACAGAACGCAGTCCTGCACGCAAGCACAACAGCACCAGTCTGACTTTATATTACTGGAGGTCAACTTATAGTGCATGAAATCAGCAGTGCACGTTGGAGAGAAGAAACTGGGATGTCTGCCTGAAACAGATCTGTATGCACGTGCAAGTATCAAAATACTTGCAAGTCATGTCATTGGAGTAGTAACTGTAGGGCAGCATGTTTACTCCGCTGAGTAGAGGCACACACACAGTCAACTGCAGTAAGAACAGAACCCCTACCTATCTAAGTACACAAACTACAGAATTCAGTACTCTACTCAAGCACCATGGCATAAGTCTGATTTATACATGAATGTAGGTGAACTTATAGTAGATCACTTGAACAGGCCATGTGGGGACAACAGGTTGGGAGGCCTGCATAGATAAATAGATTCATAGGTTCATATGATGCTAGTAGCCTAACAGCACTAGGGTGTGTGTAGAAGCCTAGATGTATAAAGCCACATGTACTCTTATTGAGCATAGTTGGATGTTTGAGTTTAGCAGAGCAAGGTTGTGAGCAACACCATCTGGGCCTGTCAATGAGGGACCACACAACATTATATATTACACTTTGTAGTGTGGTTGATATATGTGTGGAAACAAATACTGAGACCCCAGGGTTGTACTGCTTTTTGGGGTGGGGGAGGGGTCATCACATGGATGTATTATAAATATATGCTGTATAGTTAGACCATGCCTTTAGTTTGCAATGTTTCCACATGTAGTTTTATGCCATACAAAGGAAATGAGCAATAAACACTAATAAGAAAGCATCATATATAGAGTTCCATAGCACACTAAGCAGTGGATCTGCAAGATGGCTAACAAAGTTTATACACATGGGAGTTACACCTGTTTGCATGTACATATGTCTGCAGTGCACATATGTGAGCTGCATTGCAAGTGTCTGACAAGCAGAATGCAACATTGTCAAGCAATTGCATGGATAGGCAGTTGTGTATGTGTTTTTCCCAAAGTTAAAACCATGCCGGTCTGGATAGCAAGCATACATTTATCGGACTATAGTACTTGGTAGACCCACAGTCATACATTTGATGATAAATGTGATAATACATAGATTACTCCATCAGTAAAAGTAATACTGTATAGAATATGCTGTTTTTGAACCCAAGACCATGTGTATGGCAGTCGTACACTAACACCTATTGCCTCAAGAATGTTTAGAAAACTGCTGTCTATGTTGCACTTCATCACTGTAAACTACAGTGTCACAGCAGTAAAAAAAGGCTGTGCACTCTATACTAGAACCCAGTACCATCTGTACTCTAGGCGGGGTTTTCATGATGGCCAAGGTCATTCATTGAATGTATCCAGTTTCTATTTTGGGCTGTCTACTTTCTAGGTGGTCTGAGCACTTCACGCAAACCAGATAAACACTGCCAAACCTGAAATGTATTTATTCCTTGCTTTCAGTGCTTGCACTATGTGACACATCACTCAAACAGTGCAATTAAAAATGAGAAGAATAAGACAAAAACAAATTAGTAATGGACACATAAAAGATAAATATGTGTCTGCTGTCACATATTAAGGTACTTTCTGCACAAATTCACTGCTATTTACTTCATTACTGAACCAAGTTAAGAAATACAAGGATATGCCATAATGTTATTAAATAATACATTGTAGGTTCAGGATTTACATTGCAAATGCAGCAGCTGACATAGTTTCATTTCAGGGTTAAAATTCCTTGTCTCTACTCCCATAGTATTGAAGTATTCAGGAAAAAACAGAATGTAGGCTACACAGATGCCTTATAGCTTGTTGAATAGCTTCAGTGTACTGAAAAATCACCTGCTTATGTTGTAATTAGCACCTATGAAAAACATCTGCTACTTTACTGAATATATCAACTCCATTGGTGCTCATTAGTGCACCTTTGTGCCACTGTATGCACCAACACTGAAATAAGGTGAACACAGGTAATCCTATTATTACTTTTCTCGATTTCTGTGATATCACTCAAACATGCAGCTCAAAAAATGAAGGAAAAATTACATGCTATGTACTAGAACACAGGACCATCTATCTATACTCTAGCCCTACACATACACTTGGTGCCACAGGAATAGTTATGTGATGAGCACTGAGAAACCTGCCATTCATTCCTCCATTTCCCATGGTTGCACTAAGTGGCACATTGTGCAATGATAAAACTTTAAAAAAAATAATTAACTTAAATTGGACAGAGACAACACATTTTAACAAACAGTAAAGAGAATGAAACAGAACTTCTGTGTTGTGCACAGCTTACGTGCACTTTCACACTTCACAGACCCACATGTACTGTACACCTCTGTGCAACCCTGAATCTACAAGTTTGGGAATCATGTAGGCAGGGAAACTGAAGGGGAGTCCAATGTTATACACACAAGGGAGGGTATTAGCTCACTATATATCTGCAGAGAGGAGTACAAGTTTTGATAAAATTTGACTGTATTCCATCAGCTACATACTGCATATGCTTACATGATAGTATGAATAGTCTGTTTCATGGGTTTACACTTTTAGATGTCTACATTAGTTATGAGTATATTCTTCATTTGAGGGCTGGGGAGCAATGTGTGCAGTGACAGAGACCTGGTTCAAGGTTCCAGAGAGTACCCCTGCATTACCAGGCTATAATTCATACCACACCTTTCGGCCACCTAACCTAGACTGAAACACTAAAGGCAGAGGCATGTCCATATTCATTAAGGATATCCACACCTCCAGGCTAGATGCTCAGCATAATGCATCCGAGATTATCCAAGTGCAGCTAACTCTGGGCAAGACTGCAATCCAAATTGTAGCTTGCTACAGATCCCCCACCATGCCCCAAGATTCCCACTCCTCATTTCTTAATACACTGGAAAATATTAGGGTACAACCTAACACCCTAATAATGGGCGATTTCAACTACCCTACCATTAACTGGGAAAACTACTCATGTACCAACTCTTGTGCTGAACGTTTTCTGGAATTCATAAATTTCAATGCCATGGATCAACTTATCCACACCCCCACCAGGGGCAGCAATATCCTAGACCTGGTTATTACCAACATGGGCAATCAGTGCTCCACACCAGAGGTCAATTCCACGTTGGTCAGATCCGACCATAAGCTAATCACCTTAGACATCCACATCCCTCCCCCAACCCCCATTAGGGAAACCACAGTAAAAAATTTCTCCAAAGCCAACTTCACGCTTCTTAAGACAGAAGTGGCAAACTTCACGACACCCATGCTGACAGACAATAGAGGTATGACTGCTGAATCCTACACAAATGCACCTTATAAGCACTTACATGAGGGCATGGATCGTGCAATCCCTAACAGAACCAAGATGCTATCCTCCAAAAAATGAAGCCAATCTGGTGTTCCCCTGTCATAAACAAACTCTACAAAGAAGAAAGAAACTGTTGCAAAAAAGAGTAAAATCCCATGATTGGAGAAACTCCCTGGTCAGCTTCAGTAAGAAGCCGAGATCCCTCATAAAATCCTCCAAAGCTAGCTATGAAAACAAAATCACCACTGACTCTAAAGACAACCACAAAGCATTCTATAGCTATGTCAAGAATCTCAATGACAACACTCAGATCTGCTCTGAGTTACAGCACAATGGCACTAAATATACAGAACCAACGGATATTGCCAACATCCTGTCAGATAGGTTCAGTGCTAACTTTACCCCTCTGTCATCCCCTAAAGGGCCCATCTCTATACCAGAAGAATGCAAAGTTCCTGTAATGACCTGACAACATCCCAGGCTGTGTTCTACATGAACTACAGAATGAACTGGCACCCCACCTAAGTACCATGTTCAATCATAGCCTCACCTCAGGCTATGTGCCCACTGAATGGCGCACAGTGACAGTTATCCCAATCCACAAAGGGGGAGCCACCACACACCCTGGAAACTACCGCCCCATTAGCCTAACAAGCCTGGTCTGCAAGGCTATGGAGCGTATCATCATGGAACTTATAAACAATGACATTGGTAATCTCCAAACTCAGGACCCCACCCAGTTCGGGTTTGTAAAAGGCAGATCATGTCACCTAAACCTGATAGACATCTTTGAAGCAGTCACCAAAGCCGTAGATGAGGGTAAGGTGGTTCACACAGCCTATCTAGATCTCGCCAAGGCTTTTGACACCACCCCCACTCTGGAATTATAGATAAACTCACTAAACTAAGTATAAATCCCTATGTCACAAGATGGGTTGCCAACTGGCTCACTGACAGAACCCACACTGTGAAAGTAGCAGACTCCAAATCCAGCTTCAGACCAGTGACAAGTGGATTACCACAGGGTTCAGTCCTGGGTCCTCTCCTGTTTGGTATCTACTTTTCTGAAGTACAGGCCAACACAGAAGGTTTTTGGTGAACGAAGTTCGCAGATGACTGCAAACTAGGAGCCATAATCAAAACTCCAAAAGATGTGGACATCCTACAAAAGGGCCTTGCTGAGACAGATGCCTGGTGTCAAAGCCATGGCCTCAAGCTCAATGCCAAAAAGTGCATTGTCATTCCTTTTGGTAAAATCTCAGTACCCATGAACTACCACATAGGTGGTAGTCTACTTAACACCAGAAGTGTGATAAGAGACCTAGGGACACAGGTGGACAGTAGTCTCTCCTTTGATAATCACATTGCCAAAGTAGTCAGGAAATCCTTCTATGTGGCACACCTCATCACAAAAGGTTTCTCATCCAGGAAAAAAGAGGTCATTGTTCCCCTCTACTCATCACTCATTAGACCCATTATAGAGTACAATGCCCCTTTTGGTATGTACCTCACAAGACATCTACAACAACTGGAAAGGCCACAGAAATACCTCACAAAGAGGATTACCGGCCTCAAAGAGATGCCCTATGCAGACCATCTCAAAAAACTGCAGCTTTACTCCATTGCATATCACCTACTCAGAGGCGATCTCTGCCTAACACACAAAGCTATGCCAAACCCAGAGCTTTTAGACATACTCCACTTAAAGAAATCCCAATCCCTACGAGCTACATGCTCTAGGGACCTAAACCTCATCACCACAATAAACAGAACATGCTGGAGGGATAGATTCCTGTCCGAGAGACTTCCCATACTCTGGAACAAACTACCTATCTATATCAAACAAAGCTCCTCATTAGCACTGTTCAAGAAAAATCTTGATGATTGGATGGGAGATAGGAAATTCACCCCAGGGATCACTTCTGTGGCTCTGCTTGACAGTGGCACAGGAAAATAATTTTCTTGGGTGGCGAAAGCCAGGGTACCTTTGGCTAGACTTATATAGGCCCTAGGGCCAATAGCCTAGTACCTACCTATGAACCTATGTCTTACCACTAAAAAAGGAATTGCCTGCTATTGTTAATCTAATTTTCTAGCACTCAACGTGTCTATTAAGGTCATAATGCATGTGGGTTTACATGTTATGGTCAGTTCTGTACAAATCTAGGGACTTTTACTTGCTCTTATTTCTATGTAGACTCATTTCTATGGCTGTATTCAGAAAACTTTTGAATACATGGGGAACATGAGTAAGGAGTCCACATGGTTGCTTTACAGCTTGTTGAATCACTCCCACTGTGTTGGTTTGCTTCATTAGCGTACAGTTCATCTACTTATACTGTAATTTGCATGCCATGGAAATTGCCATGTTTGCACATGTGTATGCACTGCTACGCGGAGTTTACTGAATCTAAAAATATTTTCAGTCATGTGCGCATCATCACATGGTCAAAAATGACCATGTAGTCTTTATTGAATCCCCTCTACAGTGTGCTCATCAAAGAATGGGAGTAAATGAGTTTAAGAAAAAATATTTTCAGGTTTTACTGTGATGAATGGGATAACTGATTATACTAAAGCACAAGCAGTGAAATTCTTGACTTATGATATTCCTGAAGTAAAATGTGAAAATAGTGCAGTGAAGGTAAAAAAGATGTTTACTCTAAGGGTGAGTGAAGTTTGCCATAATGAATGATATAGCTCCATTATGTTAGTGACCAAGCCAGCTGGAACCATGCACATTTGTAATGATTTTAGGCACCTGAACTCCATTTGCCAGTTTAATGTCCATCACTTGTCATAGATAAATTAACAGGCTAACAGGGTTCTGCCAGGTATCGCATGATCATGGAGATAAAAAGTACTGTAAGCTGCTTTGCACAGGCAGGAAGAAGGTGAAGATAATTCCTTTCCAAGTTAGGACAGGTTTTTGTAACAAACAGACCTCTAATTTGTGTTGCATAGGACATCAGCTATAAACAGACCTCTAATTTGTGTTGCATACGACATCAGCATAATATTTATAGTTGGTGGAGAAGCTCTAGCCACAAAGGCATTACACATCTGCATTCTTAGGTGATGTATTAATTTATAATCAGGACTAGATGTTCACCTACTTAACATACAGATGGTGTTCAGCTCAGGTATGGAGACTTAGCTGAGCAACAGTCCTGATGAATGTACCAGTACCTTGCAAGTATTTCAAGTATGTAGTGTCCAGGGGCATTGCTAATAGGGCATTACTAATGCACAAGTGATATACAGAGAGGCCAACCAAAGCTAACAAGCAATACCTAAATATGGGCCTTCTTAAGACTTGCCAGTTACTAGTGGCAATTTATATCCCATTTTGCCACCAGTGTTATCATTCTCCCAGCGTTAACCAGTGTCTAGTGACCAGTTCTGGGCATACCAAACATGATACAGGAGTTCACTGCCTAGACACATGCTTCAAATGTTGATACGAGGTAGTGCTGTTACAGTTGATGAAAGAAGAGGAAACTTTTTTGATGCAGCTGACCTTGAAGTTACCTGATACATGGAATTCATACTCTGCCATCTAAAGTAAATGCTTGGATATAATTTGTAGTTTGTAATCACCATGTTACTTCCTCTTTGGCTAGCTATTTCATTAAACATAAACATGCATTCTGCAATGGTATAGGTAAAACTAGGCCAGGAAACTACAGATTGTTTTATTTATCTATTTATTGTTTTGTAGTCTTTTATATACACTATTAACCATTGGGGTGAGTTGGCCCATGGAAACACTAATACCTTTTCATCTCCTTGCCTTGTCATTGACTACTGGTCAGTCTGTCTCTGAATTCTTATATGTCAGGGAAGATGCAAAACATAGGCAAGTAAAAGAATGAAATGCTTACTCTGTTACAGCCTAACAATGAGCTAATAGAAGGAAAGTTCCTTGCAAAAAGCGATTTTTGAACCATTCATTCTGCTTATAAAGCACGAGTTAATAAAAACCAGAATAATTCAAACTGATTCCATAGGAGAATTCATAATGTCTTCTAGAAAAAAAAATGATTTTTATAACTCTCAATGGGAATTCTGAGAGATGAAACAGGAAGAAGGTCTATGATATTCTGGCTTATTAAAGGTATTCACTCTATAAAAACAGAGAGTCTATGTTTAATGTGTGGAAGAAATATGAAACAGGGGAAGGTATGCATTGTCTTGGGAGACTTAAAGCTGTTCACTCCCTGGAAGAACAGAGATGATGCTCTGAGTGAGAGAATAAAGAATATTGAACTAATATGGTAGTAGTGAGAGGAAGCCTTTTTTATTCTGGGACATATGGAATTTCCATTTTTATTTGCATGAAACTAACTATATTGTATGAGAAACAAGACTGTATTGTAATAAAGGTATTTTGTTTATTGAAAGACTGAGTACAGTGTGATTATTTTCCTAGGGAGATGAGTATATCAACCAAGCTTCTATGTATGACAATCTCTCTCAGTTTGCATTATATCTATATCTATATCTATATCTATATCTATATCTATATCTATATCTATATATATATATATCTATATATATATCTATGTCTATATCTATATTTTATCTACATTTACACCTAAATCTTTTTTTTTTTTGTAAATTTATTGGCTAAATTCAATAAACCTACACGGTCCATTTCCATGGTATACACATGGTAGTACAAAGTTTTAGATTCAGTAAGTGCTGTGTAGAGGCATGCGCCACTGCGCAAACAAGGTAAACACTGTGGCATGCTAATTACAGCATAAGCAGCTGAATTGCATAGTAAGCAACAAATCCAACACAGTAGAGCTATTCAACAAGCTATAAAGCAACCGTGTAGACTGAGTGCTGGTTTTCCCTGTGAATTCCAAAACCTACTGGAATACAGCCACCAAAACAAATCTGCACAGAAAGGATGTTAGGGGCTGCTGCTGCTTTAATTCATGTGTATGTGCTACAGGCTGAAGCTTATGCTGCTGCTGCTGCCAATAGACCTAATCCTAGAAGGAGAGGAGCTTTCAGGCCCCATTTAACTTTTCACAACCTACAGGATGTGGAAATTGTAGAGTGCTTCAGGGTGGAGAGGGACACGCTATAGGAACTCTGCAACCTCTGCCATCCTCAGCTCAGAGCCAGGAACAACCAAGGGGAGCCTATCCCAGTGGAGACAAAGGTATGTGTACCACTTAGAATCTTAGCTACAAGTACCTTTTGGAGTGACACAGGCATCAGCATCCAGGATCATCTACCAGTTCCTGAATGCTATTCCACATATATTTTCCCCATACTCCTGAGGAGATGGCCAGAAATATGCAGGAGTCCTATCATGTAGCACACTACCCTGAAGTACTGGGTGCCATAGATTGCACACATAGAAAGTAAGGCACCACCCGGGGAATGGGGTAGGATCTAGATAAACAGAAAGGGCAACCACTCTATTAACTGCCAAGTTGTGTGTAATGCCAAGGGATTCATCTTGAATGTATGTGTTGGCAACTCCAGCAGTTACCATGACTCACATATCTGGCACACCTACCAACTGTAGGGGTTATCCCACAGGGTCATTTAGTGGGGGGTGGAGATTATGCACTGGACAGTGGCTGATGACAACAAATCAGAAATGCACACACACCTACTGAAGAACACCATAATGAGACACATGCTCAAACCAGAAATGTCAAAGAGCATGTGATTGGTGCTGCTGAAGTCATAGTTCCAGTGACTAGATAGATCTGGGGGAGCCCTGCAGTACATTCCTTGGACATGTACTGAAATATTTGCAGTATGTGCCATGCTACACAACATCATGCTGAGAAAACAGCTTCAGCAGGATCAGCAAGGGGAAGGAGCACACATCCCCATCACAAATCCAAGGTCAGCACAGCCATAGGCAGATGAGGATTCAGAGGGTGAAGCACCAGCTGCTATGAGTGTAGGCAGATGTAGGTGTGCTCAATATGCCCTCACATTGGATAAGAGACAATGCAAAGCACACTCACCACCTAATGGGCTAAAACCTTCCTCCTACTCACATACATATAGTAACATTGATGCCAGGCAACCCTCACAACCTTTACTTCCCCATGTATTGGCTGTGTAGTGCTTGCATCAAAGTCAGCCCTGAACTAAAACTGTGGCAACTGCTGCATTTATAACATAAGTCTTGAACTTGGTGTGTTTTGTGTAATAATATGAATGACTGTCATATATTTGTATTTCATTACATAGTACTTACTGTAAGCAAATAAAAGGTGGGATATTTGTACAGAAATTACCATAACATGTGTCAGCAGAGACTTATTTGACTCATGTGTGTCCATTATTAAGTAGTAGGCTTCAGGCATCAAAGATTCACACAGTCATACCTCTCAAAAGTAGTAATGATCACTGTATGCCCTCAGTTTAGAACCATATGTTTGTAAAGGAAAATCATTAAAGAGAGAAATTAGAAAGTAATAGAAAACACATTGCAGTTTCTGACTTTACAATCCTCACAAGATCAGTCACCATAAAGTTGGGAAATGTTGATGCTATCAAGTGTCTAATTTTCCAAGGAAAGTCAAAGGTACAATAACAAGGTCAACACCACAAATGCAGATATACGAAGCATTAGGTCAGCTATGTACCCTGAGCATCAGGCACAAAGCTCATGTATTCCTGCATCCAAAAGATAAACAGTGATATGGCACAGTTATCATTATTTTCGCAGGATGTTGTGTGAGGTGCAAGATGCCTAGGCTGACACAAAATGTTGGTGAGTGTGTGTGAAAAAGAAAGAAAAGCAGGCAGATATTTGGATAAACCGACAAATGGCCATTGAGACAAAATAAGTTTTAAGCTGCATGGATGAACCATGTAACTGTTGTGTATGTGTTTGTAGAGGTCATCAGGTGAAATTGGTGTGTGAGTGTCTACATGAACACAGCCAAGCTCTAGCTATATGTCTTGATATGTTGGACAGGTGTGAGCCATGCACGGTAGAGGTGGTGGTTCATTGTTGTCATCCCTGACCATGAGAACTGGCTCTGCCAGGCATTGCACTGAAACATGCTCACCCACAGTCAGTTGCACTGCTGCTACCTGAATATGACTAATATCTGACAGATGAACTCCCTTCACAGGGATGTCCAGGACCACAATCCCATGGCCTGCCAAGTCTGGGTGTGGACACCTCCCCCACTGACAGAGCAGTGGAAGTATTGCCACTATGGAACATGACTGGACACGGCCACATTGGCTAACAGTAGATGATGTGGCTGACCTATGCTGTCAAGGATGTTGTCCCCTTTGCAACAGAAGTTCCATCACAGACAATGCTTGTTCCATGACAGACACCCTTGTTCCATCACAGACACCCCATATCCCAATGTGTCATTCATCTGATCCATTGAATCGGCAACACAGTGGAGGCAGTCATGCACGTCATCCTGTGCCACTCCTACAACCCTTAGCATTTGTCTGGAACACCTATGGAAATGTGCCTGTGCCTCCATGATGGTCCTAAAGATACGTTGACTAGCACGGGAAGAGACACCTGGAGCAGGTTCTGGATTCCACTACAGGGCGTGCAACCTTTTTTTTTACTGTTGCGACATTGCAGTTTATAGCAATTAACTGAAACATGAACAAGTGTTATTTCAACTTTCTTGTAGCAACAGGAGTAAGTGTAGGACTACCATACACATATTCCTAGGTTCTAATACAGAATATTCTATACACTTTTAGTGTTGTTCCACTTCCCATTATATTTACTCTCAGTTATAGCACTTTAGATAGTGGAGCTGATATTAATTATATGTATGAGGGATAAAACACTATTATTGTTTATTTATTTATCTATCAGATTTATTATCAAATGTATGAATGACGGCATACTGTGCATTATACTTCTGTAAGTATAATTCTGTTATTTGGACTTGCATGGCCTTCATATTTGCCTGAGAGACATACGCAACTCCCCCCTATCCAATAACCTTGTCAGGTCACACACATACATGTGTAACCACTCATACTGTCACCTGCATTTATGTATGATGCCTGACTATGTCTGAGCAGCACTTCTTCTGTGGCAAACAATGCTGTGTTTGGTCTCTTATGCCTAGGTTTGAATCCCACAGTATAAAAATCAATTTTCTCAGTATAGAAAGGTAAAAACAAATGTGTCAGATCATTACATTTATGCCCCTAGTGCATGTCTGGAAACCTGTCTCACCTAATTGTTACCTTCCATTTTCCAATATATATTTCCAGGCTACCTCAGTAGACAGCCTTCAAATGAAGGCCAAGTGTCAGATTAACCTTCCAATTGCAAGTATTTCATTTCTCACTAATTGGCACTGCTGCTCTTACTCTGTTAAAGAAATGGATAGCTATGGTTCTTTCCTACCTCCCTCCTGCACATTCCCGTCTTGCGTTCCCTTTGTTCTTCCCCTGTTTGCTCCCCATTTCACCACTTTCCTATCTACCCCATTTTCACCACTTTAATCTGGTCAAAAAATAGAATCACACACAATACACATAAGTTGCTGCAGAAGCAATGGATCCTTTCACATATTAGGCTTCATGTTTGCGTGAAGGTGCACATCAAGCACCAATGAGCAGAAATGGTGAGTGTTGGCAAAATAATGTGGTTACCTCGATGCAATGCTAGTTAACTCCATGGCACTATGCCAATGCATAGCTACATAAGTACTATAAAGAATTCATGTTCTTGCATTATGAGTGTTTAATTAAAAGTATTCAAAAGTATTAGATAGACCTGGATTTGAACCCAGTACCATCTGGGCTCAAAAAGGAATGTACTAATGCATTAACATGTGCTGCCACAGAGTGAGTTAAGCAGCAGATGTGTTGTATGCACTCAATGCTAACTGTCAGACTTTAGCACTGCGGCATGCGTTTGTGCACTGCTTAGCTATGGGCAAACTTGTGTATCTTGCATGCATATACACTCTGCAACTGTCACGTTGTAATCACAAATTAACTTACACATATTTTAAATCTTATTGCCCATATATATATTTTATGGCTGCTTTTTATAAGTATATGAGAAATGTTCTTGTATACAATGTTATATAAAGTGCATACAATGTATGAACACTTATAGTATTTATAAGTTTTAGTATTGTTGATCATTTAACATTTGGGGAAACAGGAAATGTGGTAATTAAATGTTTGATTTTAAGGGTATAAAACTGAGTTCTGTAACATCCACGTTAACTCTGATAATGCCCAGTGTTGGGTGAAAGCGCTCAGTTTAACGTGTTTTTTCTTGCTGCATTTTTGTTTTACAATAAAGGTGTATCACTACAAAGCTGAGTGGGTATTTCATTATTTTTCTATTTGTGTTTAAGTTATGGTGCGATTATGCTGTTTTCTGGTTCCTGGTTTACCCGGCGGCATTGTTAATGGGAGACACTACTATGGAAGTTCTCATTTGAGAATTAACAGCAGCAGTACAGAACTTGTCAAGGAAATTGGATGGCAGCCGTGTGGAAAAAAGCAATTGATGTGGTTAGCAATTTTCAGAGGGATATGTTTACCTTTCATACCCCTGTGGTTGATGAAACCCCTATGATTGATGAAATTCCAGGAAGAATGAACGAGGACCAAACAAACATCCCCCCTACACATAGAAATGTGAATGGATTGTTCCAAACACCAAAGCTGGATTACATGGTGCTGGTTGTTAATGCAAATGGCCAAATTCTCACCTAAAGTGGTCAAATTTCTAATTTTGAGCATCTTTGTAAGACATACAAAGGTCTCCAGATAGATAATGAATTTTTACATAAGTCAGTCATCATGAGGCAGGTACCGAACGGTTTACACCTTTGGAAATTCCCGAATGGGATGAGTACAGGCTCATTGTTACATCAGGAAGTTTTGGAGCTATTTGACACTGCAGGTTTTGAACTGATGAGGATCATCATTAAAGACAAAGAGCACAAGTTGGCTTCAATTAAAAAAGACATTTTGGAATTAGACCACAGTATCAAAAGTGATCTTTTGTTTAACAGTATGTCTGAACAATTTAATAAAGTGTTTTTTGACTTAGACAAGTATGAGAGGGACAATGTTAACAGGAAAATTAAACTGAATAGGGATGCCAAGGACTATGCTAATAAGAAAGCCTACCCCACACCCCATGTACGTGGACAAGAAGCTGTGGCTCAAGCACATATGAATGCTACTGCTCATGGGAGCGGGGAAAATGATAGGGGTGGTAATATTACTAGTAATGATGATTTTAATTTGAATGAAGAGCACAGGGAACATTCTTTACCTCATTGACCCCAGATACGATGCTCAGAGTACTTGAAAAAACAGGTGCTAACAGACTTGGAGCGGGAACAATCACTGACAAACCAAATGGCCAGCATGGAGGTGGAGAGGGAAGGGGAAAAGGTACTAGAAGAACATGTAAATGTAAACACAAATGTAATTGGAAATAGGCTTGAAAATGTAGTTGAAAATGCAGCTGTACTTTCGGAAGAAAATGTAACAATTACAACTAAGGTGAACATGGATACTAGAATAGATATCTTGAACAACAGCAATGAAATTATGGTTGATTCATTGGACTCTGGTTTGTTGAACAATATGTTAGTTGAGAATGATACCAACATCATAGTTAAGCAAGACCCTGTGACTACGGTTACCAGCATTCTTGAATACCAGGGTTTTACGCTGTATAATTTGAGTAATCTGGATATTAATGAAATGCATTTGAAAATGTTATGTAAAGGATTTAACTTTGTTCCCACCCACAGAACCAACATGAAAAACTTAATTCTTAACTTAAAATTGTTTACTAGGCAATTAAATTTACGATTATTTTTTGATGCAAGAAACAATACAACACAAAGTTCATCTGATGTGGGTTTCAAGAGAAAAAGCACTTTCATTCCCCCTAATAACCCAATGGTTATGGCTTTTGAATGTCCTGTAAGGGGGAATTTAGAAGGATTCGTAACATTAAAATCTCAAGAGAGCACAACTTAACACAGGAGAAGAGAAAATGTTTGATCAAATTAATTCAGTCTAGGGATCACAGGGTCATGAAGGTGGGGGTCTCATTATTAGATTATGTTAATGAAATGTTCAATATTTTGAATGATATAGTTACATATGAGAGGGTATCCCGAAATGAGGTACACAGAGCATACATGAAGATTGATTTATTTTTACAAGACTCCTTTTTTCAAGGGGTTATTACTAAGGGAGTACTGGATTACCTCCTTTTTAACACTCCATTTATACCAGTTATGTTCGAGATAACCAACATTCACAAAAGTGTGGATAACCCCCCCCCCCTTTTCTTTTCTTTTTTAGTTTCTGCCAGGAAATCTAAAACAGAACCCCTGGCTGCATATATTGATTATTGCTCAAAACATGTACTACAGGATAAAAAACATATACTCAGGGACTCATGTCATTGCCTCAAATTTTGAGGGATATAGACATGAGGGAAGATTTCATCTTCCTAGCGGTTGATGTTGTAAACTTGTTTGGTGTTATTCCACATCAGTTGGGCCTAGAGTACTATAGACAGGCACTTGAGGATATGGGAAGGTTTGAACAAACAAAAGGGAATTTTTTGGTTGAGATTATGGAACTAGTATTGATTAATGATTTTGTGTTCTTTGAGAGGGAAATATTTCGTCAAAAAAATGGGGTGGCCATGGGCACTAAATGCACACCAGTGTTTGCAAACATGGCAGAATGGGAGACTAAATTTGTGTTTAATTCAGTTTATCAAGATCAAATCAAATGTTATTTGTGATTTTTGGATGTCATTCCAGTTCTCTGGAAAGGTACAGCTGAGCAGGCACAGGAATTTGTGAATTATTTGAGTAGGACAACAGAATTTTTGAAGTTTACATTTAGGATTAGTGACATAGAAATTGATTACCTTGACATCCTTATCTAGAGGGACACTATAAGCCATACCATCACATTTTCTATTTTTAGGAAGAAAACATATTCCAATTCTCTGTTAAAATTTGACAGCTGCCACCCCTTACAACACAAGAAAAGTGTAGCAAAGGGACATATGGTTAGACTGTCTAGATTGACCAGTGAAGACGATAGCTTTTTATTGGAATTGAATAAGTTAGTGGACATGCTTATTGATAGGGGATACACAATTCACTTTTTGTCTAAGATAAAGAGGGAAGTTGTAAGAAACAGGAAGGGTCGATTTACCCCCATCTTGAAAACAAAAGGCAATGGTCAGAGTGTACACAGGGGGGGGAGACAGTTGATTTTGGACATGATGTGATGGTTATTGACTTTAATGAATGTGCCTATGAGATAATTTCTAGGATAAACATGTTTTGGGAAGGCATATTTGACAACAATTTCAAATTAAAGTTGGGTATGAGACCAAAGACAACATTCAGCAGAGGAAAAAAGCGTTACTTGAGTCAGGTCAGCAAACAGGACAGAGTACATATAGAGCACATATGGGAAAATGTGGCTTCTGCAGATGTTGTAAATACATCAGTGATGGCCCATATATATCTATTCCTGGGTATGACAGAAACCTTGAGTGCCCTGGCAGATGTAACTGTGATGCAAGTTATGTTGTGTATGTTGCATCCTGTATAGGATGCCTGGCATTTTATGTCAGGAAAACTGTCAGGAAGCTCAAGGAAAAGATTTCAGAACATGTTCATGACATAAAAAATAAGAAAGAATGCAGTGCACTATATATGCACAGCACTTGATGCACTAAATTTAAAAATTCTTATCTTTTGTGATTGACAGGATTAAAATCAATGAAAGAGGGGGGGGGACCCTAAGTTGGATGTAGAAATCAGGGAACAAGAGTGGCACAGTAGACTCAATGCCCATGTACCCCCAGGAATTAATGATATTATTTCCATCAAAGCAATTTTGAAAAAAAAGAGAAACTATTATTTAAGGACCATAAAACAGCATTGCATTGAGGTCTCACTTTTTGCTGGTTATTACCAACCACTATTTTATCTTATTCCATTATTTTATTTCACTACCCAGTATGTTTAGTTTTTGGGGGGTGTTGATCATCACAAATGAACTTACACATATCTTAAATCTTATTGCCCATATATATATTTTATTGCAGCTTTTTATAAGTATATAAGAAATTGTCTGATATACAATGTTATATAAAGTGTATACAATGTATGAACACTTATAGTATTTATATGTTTTAGTATTGTTGATCAAATAACATTTGGGGAAACAGGAAATGAGGTAATTAAATGTTTGATTTTAAGGGTATAAAATTTGTTTTTATTTATTTTTTTATTTATTTTACATTTGTTGACCAGGCTAGTCTAACTGGATACATGTCCATTTTCAGTAGAGGCCCAGGGAGATAAGCTTTGAGGAAACAAACAAAATCACATATAGAAAAATTAATGTATACAATGAACATTGCAGGTGCAATACAGAGAATAATCAAAGAGATCATTCGTTCATAACATAGTGCAAAATATACAGATACAATTAGTACAATACAAAATGTAGTTGCAATACATAAAGAAAAAGATGGCAGCTGAATTATACAATATATTAGTATACAATTAGTCATAAAGAAAAAAGTAGGAGCTGAAATTATATTAGTAAAAGTAGTCTCCTTAATGAGATTCTGAAGATGTAAGTAATAGTATAGAAGGACAAGGTAAGTTGTTATTAAGAAAAGGAACTTGATTACTGAGAAGAGGAGGGTAGGTTGAACCAAGTAAGAAGAGCTAGTTAATCAGTCAGGTTTAGTACAGGGGCACAACCAGTGTGTTCTGAGGAAAAGTTTCAATTTGGTTTTAAAGAGTGATATAGAGGGAAGAGATTAAAGTTTGTTAGGAAGAAGGTTCCATGATTTTCCAACAGTATTAGAGAAAAGAGATTCCCCAGCCCTGTTGTTTGATTTACAAATATTTACAAGAAGTTTATGTGATGATCGTAAGGTCTTTAGATTGTTGTAGGGGGTAATGAGGGTAGATAGCATAGGGGTATTGGTAGGTTGGTAAAGGGTTTTATGGGCAATGGTCACTTGGTATAATTTAAGCTGATTTTGTAATTCAAGCCATCCTAACTGCTTTAGATTAAAACAGTGGTGGGTTCTGAAAGGGTTACCTGTAGCAAATCTGGCTATGTTATTGTAGGAGTTTTCCATTTTATTAAGGTTGTTTTTAGAGAGAGATTAGTATATATGGGTGAGGCATAGAGGAGTGTAGAAATTAGATGGGTGGGAGCAATAGTTATTCTAGCTGCAGGAGAGAGGAAGGGTTTGATCCTGTAGAGAGAGCCTAGTTTTTTATTAACAGATTTTGGAGTATTGTTAATATGAGTGTCAAAGTTAAGGTTGTTATCTATGGTGATACCTAATAGTTTGGTAGTTGGATCTGGGGATATGAGAGTACCATTATTGGATGTTACTGTGAAGTCTATTGGGGTGGACTTACAAGTAGGAGTAAAAAGGAAGAGTTTAGTTTTTTGGGGGTTCAGAAGGAGACAGCACTGTGTAAACCATTGTTCAACTGTGTTAAACACATTTTGGGTAAGGGAGTGAAGTTCAGATATAGATGTGGCTGAGCATATAAGTGTGGAATCATCTGCATATTGTATGCATGTAGCTTGGGGGAATGCTAGGTGAAGGTCGTTGATAAATATAGAAAACAGGAGAGGTCCTAATATGGACCCTTGAGGAACACCAATGTTAACAGGCAGATGGGTAGATAGAATGATATGCCAAAGTACAGCCTGTTGTCTGTTATCTAAGTAGGACTGGAACCATTTTATAGCTAGTGCATATAGTGACAGGGATTTGAGGATATTTATAAGTATCTGGTGATTTACCATATCAAATGCCTTAGACAGATCTATAAACAGTGCAGAGGAAAGCATATTGAGGTTATGGTTTTTTGTTAATACAGTCAGTAAAGGAAAGGAGGGCAGTAGTAGTGCTGTGGGAAGGTCTGAAACCATGTCGAGAGTCTGAAAGTAAGTTATTTTGGATTAGGCGGTCTAGCGATTGCCTGTGGATGCATTTTTCCATGATCTTTGCTAAGGGAGAAAGTAGGGCTATGGGACTGTAATTGGAGAGTTCAGTAGAGTTCCCACCCTTGTGAGGGGGGATAATATGGGATACTTTCCAGATTTTAGGGATGTGTCCTTCACTGATGGTTCTATTGATGAGAATGTAAATGGGATAGGCGATGGATTTGGCTGCCGTTTGTAGATATTCAGCGGGTAGTTGGTCTGCTGAAGGAGTGCAAGGTTTCAGTTTTTGGATAAGGGTAAGAATATATGTTGTTGGGACTGGTTGGAAGAGAAATGGAGGGGATGGGTTAGAGTTAAAGTTGGATATAGTTAAGTTCTGAGTAGATAACTGACTGGTAAGAGTTTGAATGGCCTCAGTGAAAAGGGTATTAAAGGCATTAGCAGTCTGCTTGGAATTCTCCTGGTCTGTGCCTTGTGGGTTTGGTGTGATGGATTGACCTGGGTGTAATAATTGATTAATACTCGCTCAGAACTTTTGTGGTTTATTATGGTGAGTCTGCTGGAATTGTAGATAGTAGTTTCTTTTGTCAGACAGTATAGCTTTTTTAGTTTCATTTCTCAACTGTCTGAAGTTTTGTTGGTCTACTGGGTTTTTAGTTAAACAAGATTTATTCCAGTATTTATTTCTGAGATGGAATTTTTGCCTGGTTTCTTTTGAAAACCATGGGGCAGATTTAGTTCTCATTCTAACAGAGTGGGTTGGTGCATGGTGGTCTAGTATGGCTAGGAAGTTAGAATTAAAGTAATTAACAGCTTCTTCCAGTGTGAGGTATTCTAAGGGAGACCAGTTACATGCTCGTAGTTCTCTCTGGAAGAGATCGGGGTTGAAGTTTTTCTTGGTTCTAATTGTCCTAGATATGGTTGGATTAGGTAGATTGGATTTAAGCCTGGTGATGTAGGTTAGTGAGTGGTCACTTACATCATCAGAGAGGGCTCCAGCTTCATATGTCTGGGGATGATTATTTATGAGAATCCAATCTAAGGTACTTTATTTCTTATTAGGCTTGTTTATCCTGGTAGGGGAGGTAATCGTTTGAGAAAAAACAAAAAGGTTACTATGGCTGGTAGGGTGGCTACTGCTACAACACTTCCAATCAATGTTAAAATCACCTAGGATTATGGTTTCTTGGGGTAAATTTTGGGATAACCAACAAAGGATATTTTCTATGGTGGCAATGTTATTACCAGGAGGAAGATAGATAGAGATAATATAGATGGATTTGAATGTGTTAAGTTGAAGCTTGGTAATAAGAATTTCAGCGTTGGAGTCTTGAGGTGGTTTATAATTTAAATAGGATAGCTACACCACCACCCTTTTTGGTTGCACGGTCAAGTCGTAAAATATTATAACCGGGTGGGATGACTTCATTGTTTTTAGTTACAGGTTTTAACCAAGTTTCTGTTAAACTAAGAATGTCAAAGGAGTAGACTTCCAAGAGAGCATGGAGTTGTGCAACTTTGTTATTAATGCTACGTATGTTGATGTGAGCTAATAAGAGTGAGTTAGGTGGTTTGATAAAAGAATGGATAGTAGAGGGGTTGAGGTTGAGGTTGAGGAGTTGAGTGGTAGTAGCAGTTGTTGGGCCGGGTTTGGGTGAATGTCTCCATCTTTTAAAGAGAAGAGTAGTGTTTGAAGTCTAGAATTAGGGAATTTACTATATAGAGGTAGAGATTTTCTGAGACTGGGAGAGTCATATCTAATGTGGGCTATCCTATGGTATTTTGCTAGTAGATAGCTGGGTGTAGATGTTATGTTAACATGGTTAGTGAAAATAGGTAGAGAAGGAGAGACAGATAGCTTATTGAGAAGGTGTGGATATAATGGGTGTTCATAGGAGGTTATCAGGTAAGATATTGTTAGAGGTGGTAGAAGTGTAAGTATGAGTAACCTCTGTAAGAGGGCTGGGGTGGGCAGCTTATACATCTGGAAGGGTAAGTTGTTAGGTTGCTGTTAAAGGAGTAGGTGGAGGGTGTGGTGGGAGAGATAGGGAGTGGTAAGTGAAAGGAGGGAATTGGAGTTAAGTGGCCAATGGTGAAGGGTTTGTGATTGGTGGAAGAGGGAAGGGGTCTGGTTAGATGGTATAAGAGTAGGACCACTGGGTGGGTGGGATTTGGGGGTAGGGTAGGGGAGCGAAGTGAGCCCACAGGGCGAATGGAGCAGGTAGAGACAAGTGAAGGAGAAGCTAGAGAAGAAAGTATCAGCAATGCTAGTAACTGAGGGAAAGTTAGGCAAGTAATGAGTGGGAAAGATCAGAGATAAAACAGAAGTCTATGAGAATAAAAACATGTGGGTGTAGACAGTTGAAGTAACGGGTAAGTGAGAAAATAAGAGCAGGTCTAGGACTTAAGAGATGTAGTGTAATTACAGAAGAAATACAGAGGGATAAACTGGAGATAAAGGATGGGATAAGGGTGCCACCTAGTGGGCAGATCTAGTATTGCAGATAAGTATGTAAGGGAGCTAGCTGGTTTAGAACTAGGGAAGGAGTAATAGCTAGTAAAGGGGGTTATTATAAAGTAGAAGAGGTTTTCTGGATTCAGGGTAGATAGGAGGGGGGTAAAGGCTGCTGGCTGTTCAGGCTCGTAGCGTACTTTAGAACCTCTGAAGCAATAGTAGATGGTAGTCAGCTTTACAAGCAGGACTTAGACAACCACATACTTTCCTGAGGCATTGAGAGAGGGTGCAGGAAAAATAAGGCTGTAGATGAGACCGCAGGTATTTTGATTGGGTCCTTTGTCACCAGGTAGGTAGGTTCTTAGAGACTATATCAGGAACAGTGCAATGGGGAGCAGGGTACTTTAGGGAGAAAGAGAGACAAACGTGGAGGAGAGAAAAAAAAGTTTGCACATAGCAGGTAGTTATGACAATTAAATAAAACAAAAAGCTTTACATGAAGACACAATTAATAAAGTAGCTTATATTCATGCCCTTATTTTTGAAAGAAGCTATTGGAATCACTTTTAAGCTAGAGTACTGTGACATTATAAAGTAGTCTAAACTATCATTTAGAGGAACTCTGAATCAGGTTTACTGAAGTTGGGAGCAAGCAAAAACAAAAACATAAGCTTCTAATATCCAAATATAAACTATGCCAGCAAAAATAAAAAATAACTGGAAAGCTACCTTAGAGAGAAATTACTGTACTACTCTATGCAGGGGCAATGAGTTTACAGTGTGGAATACAACAATGAAAAAAAGAAAAATAATACTTATCACTTACTAGAGATTATACACCTGGAGGGCTTTCAGCTGCAATTAGAACAAATATGGCATCCAGGATTTTTAAAACCTTTGGTGTGTTGTACCTGAGCAATCACTTGGGGGTTAGGGGATGGGAGGGAAACCTTCAACTGGAATTTAAAGTAGCAGGGGAGAATCAAAGGGACTCTGCTAAACCTAGCTAATTATCAAGGACAGCCAAGGAAATAAGGTAAACATACAGGCACCCTTGTTCAAGGAATGGAAGGTTTCTCCAAGAAAAACTATGTGTAGGAATACACCACAGGTGGAAGTTATATGCTGCTCACTAGTCTGCATTGGAAGATTTTATTCTCTTTTATATTTCTATTCCTCTTTGCTCATTGTTTGCTGCACACAATGATGAAAGCAGCTGGAGACTTTGCACCTCTGTTTGGTGTTTAGTGAAGAACAAGTATTAAGGAGGAGGGGCTGAAGGCTATGACTATTGAGAGGGGATAAATACCTACACATATAACAAATTATCAACAGTGAAACAGAATGAAAGTGGTGGGGTGAGCTAAGAGGAAGAAGGTTTTCAGCTATTGCCCCTGGGGTATGCACTCTAGCTGACTGTAACAGATTTTAACAAGGCATAACAGTAGTTACAAAAGCTGGAACCTACACTACACAAGCAGCAACAGCAGGGTACCTGGAGTTAAACCAGGGTCTGCAGTCTATTTTTGAATGATTGCTGGTTAGAGTTTTCTTTGCTTTTAGCTGGAGTGAGAGGATTCCTTGCTCACAAAAGTGGGGGGGGGGGACCCAAAGCGATTAGGTCCTCAGTGGTTACTAGACAAGCGGCAACAACAAGGTTCCCCGAGTTAAACCAGGGGCTGCAGTCTATTTTTGAATGATTGCTGGTTAGAGGTTTCTTTGCTTTTAGCTGGAGTGAGAGAATTCCTTGCTCACACAAGTGGGGGGGGGGGGAGACAATGCAATCATGTCCACAGTGACTACTACACAAGGCGGCAACAACAAGGTTCCTGGAGTTAAACCAGGGGCTGCAGTCTATTTTTGAATGATTGCTGGTTGGAGTTTTCTTTGCTTTTAGCTGGAGTGAGAGGATTCCTTGCTCACGCAAGTGGGGGGGGGGCAAAGTGATCAGGTCCTCAATGGCTACTACACAAGCGGCAACAACAAGGTTCCTGGAGTTAAACCAGGGGCTACAGTCTATTTTTGAATGATTCTTGGTTAGAGTTTTCTTTGTTTTTAGCTGGAGTGAGAGGATTCCTTGCTCACACAAGTGGGGGGGGGCAAAGCAATCAGGTCCTCAGTGGCTACTACACAAGCGGCAACAACAAGGTTCCTGGAGTTAAATCAGGGGCTGCAGTCTATCTTTGAATGATTGGTGGTTAGAGTTTTCTTTGCTTTTAGCTGGAGTGAGGGGAAACCTTGCTCACAAAAGTGGGGGGGGGGACCCAAAGCGATCAGGTCCTCAGTGGTTACTACACAAGCGGCAACAACAAGGTTCCTGGAGTTAAACCAGGGGCTGCAGTCTATTTTTGAATGATTGCTGGTTAGAGGTTTCTTTGCTTTTAGCTGGAGTGAGAGAATTCCTTGCTCACACAAGTGGGGGGGGGAGACACAATGCGATCATGTCCACAGTGACTACTACACAAGCGGCAACAACAAGGTTCCTGGAGTTAAACCAGGGGCTGCAGTCTATTTTTGAATGATTGCTGGTTGGAGTTTTCTTTGCTTTTAGCTGGAGTGAGAGGATTCCTTGCTCACACAAGTGGGGGGGGGCAAAGTGATCAGGTCCTCAGTGGCTACTACACAAGCGGCAACAACAAGGTTCCTGGAGTTAAACCAGGGGCTACAGTCTATTTTTGAATGATTGCTGGTTGTAGTTTTCTTTGATTTTAGCTGGAGTGAGAGGATTCCCTGCTCACACAAGTGGGGGGTGGGGGCCCAAAGCGATCAGGTCCTCACTGGCTACTACATCAGTGGCAACAACAAGGTTCCTGGAGTTAAACCAGGGGCTGCAGTCTATCTTTGAATGATTGCTGGTTAGAGTTTTCTTTGCTTTTAGCTGGAGTGAGAGGATTCCTTGCTCACACAAGTGGCGGGGGGCCCAAAGCGATCAGGTCCTCAGTGGCATAGAGATGCTACACCTGGAGGTCTGTAACATCCACATTAACTCTGATGATGCCCAGTGTTGGGTGAAAGTGCTCAGTTCAACGTGTTTTTTCTTGCTGCATTTTTGTTTTACAATAAATGTGCACCACTACAAAGCCGAGCAAGTATTGTATTACTTTTTTTTATTTGTGTGTACATTACGGTGTGATTGTGCTGTTTTCTGGTGTTTGGAAACTACTACGCTGAAGCACAGGTAACAGTAGATGGCCTGTGGTTTACCAGTTTTGCAGATGACTGTTAACTGGACACATTCATATAGAGTCCCAAAGTGTTGGTAACGTATTACAGAAGGGGCTGACATAGACAAGTGATTGGTGCCAAACTCATGGATTGAACCTTAAAGCAAACAATGCCTCATTGTCCCTTTTGCTATACAGTAACCCCGCTAATTATGATTAACATAGCACCTCTCTAAGCTCAAACATAGTGCTGTAAGACTTGAGAACACATATTGATAGCAATCTACACTTTTATCACTATGTGTCCATAGTGGTGAGACACACATTCTCCATTCTGCACCTCATACATATGGACATCACATCCAAGACCAGGGAGGTCAAAGCTTTGCTGTACTCTACCCTTATTAGATGACTAACTGAGTACAATACTCTCTTCTGTCTGTACCTCACTAGACACCTGCAGCAACTGGAAGAAACACAGAGGTTTGTGACTGGGAGAATCCAGGGCCTACAAACATGACATATATGGAAAGACTGAAAGACCTGTCACTGTACTCAGTATCATGCAGGCTGCTGAGAAGTGACCTATGGCTTGACTACAGAGCAGTCTCATACCCTGCCCTACTGGAAATTCTGGACATCTGCAAATCAAATGGGGCAAGAATAATTTGTCCAGGGTTCTCAACTTAACATATGACATAAATAGAACATGCTAGGGACACAGAATTATCCCCCATCAATTGGCACTCCTCCCCCACTGCATGTGAAGCAGTGATCCTCAATGATCCTATTCAAGTGCAACCTTGACAACTGGTTGGGTGACTATAAAGACTCCTATGGGGTGGCACCTATGATTCTCATGGACAGGACCAGTCAGTGCTGCTCACAACATCACTGTGCTAATGACCATCTAACTATGCTGAATAAGGGTGCTTGTGTTTTTACACAGCTAGGCTTGTAAATACCCTAGGGCCATTAGGATAGTTGCCTCCTATGAACCTATGCAGGCCTCCCAACCTTTTGTCTCCCACATGGCCTGCTGATGTCATATACTATAAGCTGACCTGCACTCTTATAAAAATTAGACTTGTACTGCGGCTTGTAAGCCATTAGGCTAGTTGCCTCCTATGAACCTATGCAGGCCTCCCAACCCTTTGTTTCCCACATGGCCTGCTGATGTCATATACTATAAGTTGACCTGCACTCTTATAAAATCAGACTTGTGCTCCGGCTTCCATAAAGTACTGTGTTCTGTAGTATGTGGACTTAGATAAGTAGGGGTTCTGTTCTTACTGCTGTTAACTTGGTGTGTATGTGTTTAGACAGAACAACCAAAGTGTGTATCCTACAGTTACTACTCCAATGCCATGGATTGATAGCATTTTGATATTTGTACATCCTACACATCCACTTCATGCAGGCCTCCCAAACTCTTGTGTCTCTCATGGCCTGCTAATGTCATCTACTATACGTTGACCTGCAGTCTTGTAAAAATTACACTTGTGTTGTGGTGCTTGCATAAAGTACTGAGTTCTATAGTCTGTGTACTTAAATAAGTAGGGGTTTTATTCTCACTGCAGTCAATTGTGTGTGTGTGTGTGTGTGTGTGTGTGTGTGTGTGTGTACTCATGCTTGACATTACAAAGAACATTTTACATCAGCATGTGGGACACTGTTGTTACCATATAGTCTTCAACAGACACTGCTGATGTCATCAGCTGTAAAGTGCTGTCTGAGACACTCCAAGTCAGACTTAAGCCATGGGGTGTGCGTTAAATACTGAGTTTTGTAGTCTGTGTACTTAGATAGGTAGGGGTTCTATTCTCACTGAAGTCAACTGTGTGTGTGTGTGTGTGTGTGTGTGTGTGTGTGTGGGTGTGTGTGCCTGTGTATGTGTGTGTGTGTGTGCATGCTCTTGCTTGACATTACAGAGAGCATTTTACATCAGCATGTAGTACATTGCTATTAGCATATTCTCCTCAACAGACACTGCTGATATCATCAGCTATATCAGATTTTGGGATATACAGTACTTCCACCAGGGCAGGGTCAGAGACTTGCCTGGAGGCCAGGCAGGTGTCACCTCATCCTATGCGAGACATATTACAGTGACATGGCACTTAATGTTTCCACATACATCATGCCATGATTTGTGGGCCCTATGTTTTCTTGATGCGAAAGCCCTGTGGTGTCTCCAGCTGCTACATGTATCTAGTGGGGTACATCCAAAAGAGAGCATTATACTCTATTAGTGTTCTGATGAGGTTTGACTACAGTGCTGTCATACAATCCTAAGATCTAAATATGATGGCATGACTTATGATGTGCACAACATAGGTTTTCAATACCAGTGTGGTCACTTGGTGGTCAAAGATCAGATTGCTATCTACATTTGTTCCCAGTGCTTCCATCACTGGGTTTTAGCATAGCAGTACTGTTGCCAATGCTGTGATTAACATGGAATTCCACTTTTCAGATGGACAACATAAAAAAGATACATTTCTGCACTTATTTGTAGAGTGCCTTTGCCACCAATCATTTTCTCATGTTACCTCCTGTTGTACTATGTTATCATCATTGGTGGACTTGATTACACCCAATATGCAAAAATCAGCAAACCTGGTAAGCCATAGGTCATATACTTTAGTCTGAACTGTCGAGAAATAAAGTCCAAACAGTGATGGGCTAAGCGCAGATCCTTGGGGCTTGCCAGTGGTGTCATCTCTACTGGTATAGGTTGATTCACCAACTTTCACAGTATGTGCTTTGTCAGTAAGCCAACTGGTTACCCATCTAGTGACATAGGGACTAATCCCCAGCTGGAAGGGTTTCTCAATGATACCTGCATGGAGGTTTGTGTCAAATCCCTAGGCCAGATCATGATAGGCAGTATGCACTGTCTTACTTTCATCCAGGGGTATCACAAGGAATCACTGGGCTGTGACAACATCACAGATCATCTATGGTGTTACTTAGGAAATGCACCTTCCTAATACAGATGAATCTACACTATAACACACCATACAAATGGGGTATGTTCCCGTAGAAGGGTGTACATCAGCATGCACCCATCTGAGTTGGAGGACATCACCTGATGCATGCATGTATAGAGACATCCTGATTCTCGTCAACTGTGAGGTAGACCAAAATGTCATTGTGGATGTGTTCAAAATGGACACTAGTAATATTCCATCTGTGTGCAACAAACCTGTGTGGGTGTTCATGCTAAATTATGTCTGTTACATCTGATAGATGTCCTCAGAGAGGTCATTAAGGGCATGTATGATGATAAGAGCATCATCCTGAGGAACATGGCCAGTTCAAGGCATTTGACACAAATCCACACTGAAGTATTCAATCAACACTGTCATATGTGGCCATAAACAGCTATATCACCGACTGAGTAGACCAGTGTAGCAGATACATGGTATCTCTCTATGTTGAAATCTGTGAAGTAACCTATATCTCACATCCGGTTATCAGGCCCATACATCAGAGCTGTTTGCTAGTTCTTTTCCTGTCCATTATTTAAGTGATGGACATCACAGATGACATACACATCCTGGGTCCAAACAGCTGCCTTAAGGCTTGCAGATTGTTGACAGTCATTGACTCCAACAATAATATCAATATAATACAGACAGTATCAACACATACCAAATATTGCTGCCACAGCCATGACAACATCTGCAAAGACAAGAAAACATGGGTAATTTGTTAAGTCAGGTACATAAACACACAACTCAAGTATAATGTAGAGATCACACTCTATAATCAGACCAATAGGTATGTGAGACATGGCATGGGGTACGTGGTAAGTGGAACATGCATCAGCATTTGGTCACAGTGCTGACTACTCCCTTGAATGTAACACAAGTGCTGGGTATGTGAAGAACATCCACATCATAGGCCATAATACCTTCATAGTTCCTAGACTTCATCACACCAGTAATTGTGTACAATGCACCCTTCTTCATGTACCTCCAGACACATCTTCCACTGAACTGTGTAACTGAAATATACCACCTTTGTCGCAGTGAGCTGTCACACAGCTTACTGGGTATACCTAGGTATTCTTTCTGTATAATATAAATAACTGTATGAAGGTGCAGAACACCAATCAAGTTGTTACACCAAATGCATGTGTGCTACCTGTTCGGGCGATGTACACACTACATATATAGGTGTCTGACAACATTAATGACATGTATATCATTTGTGACAGTGTGGATTGTGCCATACATACACACATATATCTATCTATCTATATATATATATATATATATATATATATATATATATATATATATATATATATATATATATATATATATATATATATATATATATATATATATATATATATATATATATATATATATATATATATATGTCTGTGTGTGTGTGTGTGTGTATACCTGCACATCAGTCAGCTAGCCTGTATTGGACATACTGTCACATACATGTATATCAGTGTCCCTCCTAACAACTCCAGGAGGTGTTACAGTGCCAGGACAGTGTGTGCGGTTACGAACATAGAGTGTGGATGTATCATAATAACTGTTCAAGTGTGTGTGTGTGTGTGTGTGTGTGTGTGTGTGTGTGTGTGTGTGTGTGTGTGTGTGTGTGTGTGTGTGTGTATGTGCAGACTCATCTCTTAGCACTGTAAATTACATATGTTATGTGGTGTCTATATCAAGTTATCAAAATCTTACTACATGGAATCACTACCTCTAGTGATCGATGTAGTAAAACATCGAATAATGCCTAAAAAACAAAAAGCAAACAAAAATAAAAACTAACTAGCGTAGGCAGGGGGGCAAGCCCCCCTGTACCCCCCCTATTTAAGTATTCCAACTCTGAGACCGCACTACATTGAGGTAAATGGAAATCTCCCCCTATGGTGATTTCCATTTACCTGCATGATGTTCTGCACTTTCGATGTTGTGGTGCCGACAATATCAGCTTTGATATTGTCGACCTTTGACATCGTGAAGTAGACCCATGTTATGTGATATGCATGGGATTACTTGTGGTATTATTCTGATATTGTGCATGATTGTGGTTGGTTCTTTTAATGTTTTCCATGAGCCTTTACCTGTGCCCACTTTGCTAGAGACCTCTGCTGAGACTGCACTTATAGGTTCATAGGTTCATAAGTAGGTACTAGGCTATCGGCCCTGGGGCTTATATAAGCCTAGCCAAAAAGGTTCCCTGGCTTTTGCCACCCAAGAAAATTATTTTCCTGTGCCCCTGTTAAGCAGTGCTGCAGAAGTGATCCCCGGGGTGAATTTTCTATTTCCCATCCAGTCATCAAGATTTTTCTTAAAGAGGGCCAATGAGGAGCTTTGCGTGACATGAATGGGTAGTTTGTTCCAGAGTATGGGAAGTTTCTGGCTCAGGAATCTATCCCTCTAGCATGTTTTGTTTATTGTGGTGACAAGGTTTAGGTCCCTGAAGCATGTAGTTTGGAGAGATTGGGATTTCTTTAAGTGTAGCATGTCCAATAGCTCTGGGTTTCACATAGCTTTGTATGAAAGGCAGAGATTGCCTCTGAGTAGGTGATATGTGACAGAGAAGAGTTGGAGTTTTTTGAGATGGTCTGCGTATGGCATCTGTTTGAGGCCGGTAATCTTCTTAGTGAGGTATTTCTGTGGGCTTTCCAATTGTTGTAGGTGTTTTGTGAGACACATGCCAAATGGGGCATTGCACTCTATAATGGGTCTGATGAGGGATGAGTAAAGAGGAACAATAACCTCCTTTTTTCTAGAGGAGAACCCTTTTCTGATGAGGTGTGCCATGTAGAAGGATTTTCTGACTACTGTGGCGATGTGGTTATCAAAGGAGAGACTACTGTCCACCTGTATCCCAAGGTCTCTTATCACACTTTCAGTATTTAGTGAGCTACTGCCTATGTGGTAGTTCACGGGTACCAGGTTTTTCCCAAAGGAGATGACAATGCACTTCTTGGCATTGAGCTTGAAGCCATGACTTTGACACCAAGCATCTGTCTCTGTGAGGCCCTTTTGTAGAATGTCTACATCATTAGGTGATTCTATTATGGCTCCCAGTTTGCAGTCATCTGCGAACTTTGTTCGCCAAAAACCTTCTGTGTTGTCCTGCACTTCAGAGAAGTAGATGCCGAACAGGAGAGGAATCAGGACCGAACTCTGTGGTACTCCACTCGACACTGGTCTGAAGTCAGACTTGAAGTTGGCTACTTTTACTGTGTGGGTTCTGTCAGTGAGCCAGTTGGCCACCCATCTTGTGACATAGGGATTCATGCCCAGTTTAGTGAGTTTATCTATAATTCCAGAGTGGGGGATGGTATCAAAAGCCTTGGCAAGGTCAAGATAGGCTGTGTGCACTACCTTGCCCTCATCTATGGCTCTAGTGACTGCTTCAAAGAAGTCAATCAGGTTTAGTAGAAATGATCTACCTTTTACAAGCCCAAACTGAGTAGGGTCTAGGGTTTGGAGGTTACCTATGTCTTTGTTTATAAGCTCCAAGATGATATGTTCCATGGCCTTGCAGACCAGACTCATCAGTCTAATGGGGCAGTAGTTTCTGGGGTCTGTGGTGGCACCCCCTTTGTGGAGTGGGATAACCATTACTGTGTGCCATTCAGTAGGCACATAGCCTGAGATGAGGCTATGACTGAACATGGTACTTTGGTGGGGTGGCAGTTCGTTCTGTAGTTCATGCAGTATGCAGCCTGGGATGTTGTATGGTCCCATGGATGCTGTGTTCTTGGCTTTGTGGAGTGTGGTCTTTACTTGTTCATCCATGATTACAAAGGCTTTGCATTTTTTTCGTATTAAGATGGGCACTTTGGAGGGTGTGAGGGGGTTAAAGTTAGCACTGAACCTATCTGCCAGGATGTTGGCAATATCATTTGGTTCTGTATATTTTGTGCCATTGTGCTGTAGCTCAGTGCAGATCTGAGTGTTGCCATTGAGATTCTTGACATAGTTGTAGAATGCTTTGTGGTTGTCTTTGGAATCAGTGGTGATTTTATTTTCATAACTGGCTTTGGAGGATTTTATGAGGGATCTCACCTTCTTGGTGAGGTTGACCAGGGAGTTCCTCCAATCTTGGGATTTTACTTTTTTTGCAACAGCTTTTTCCTTCTGTTGTAAAGTTTGTTTATGGCAGGGGACCACCAGATTGGCTTCCTTTTTTTGAAGGATAGTGTCTTGGTTCTGTTGGGGGTGATACGATCTATGCACTTGTGTATGTGCTTATACAGTGCATTTGTGTAAGATTCAGCAGTCATGCCTCTATTTTCCATCTGCATGGGTGTCATGAAGTTTGCCACTTCTGTGTTAAGAAGTTGGCTTTGGAGTAGTTTTTGATGGTGGTTTCCTTAATGGGTGGTGGGTGTGGGATATGGATGTCTAGGGTGATTAGCTTGTGGTCAGATCTGACCAGCAAGGAGTTGACCTCTGGTGTGGAACACTGGTTACCCATATTGGTAATGACCAGGTCCAGGATATTGATGCCCCTGGTGGGGGTGTGGACAAGCTGATCCAAGGTTTTGGAATTTATGAATTCTAGAAAACATTGAGTGAATGAGTTGGTACACAAGTAGTTTTCCCAGTTGATGGTGGGGTAGTTGAAATCACCTATAATTAAGGTATTGGGTTGTACCTTAATATTTTCCAGTATCTTAAGAAATGAAGAGTGGGAATCCTGGGGCATGGTGGGGGTTTGTAACAAGCTACAACCTGGATTATATTCAGGCCTTATCAGTTTGCACAGCTTCATGATATGCACCCTACCTCAATTTTATGTCAGATCTCTGATAGATGTCCTCTGTGTTATTTATGTAAAGATGCTTATGTCACACAGACGTACTCCCCATTGTTATGTCACTTTGTGTGACAGTCACATAAAACATTTTCACTGTACAGTCCCTACTGTACCATATAGATATGTGATTGGTGTTGCATACCTCTGAGTTCATACCTCTTAACTGTCCTGGTTTGTGCAGAATGTCCAGTTTTTGTCAAATATTTTTGATCTTTTCCTCATAACATTTTGTTTTTCTGGCAAATTATTTGATTGTCATTTGCAGAGTGATGTCAGAAAATAATGACAGACATTTGAGTTTCAAACTTCATGCTCTTCAGAACATTCATTCTACTGTAAAACCTATTATTCTATCAACTTTCTAGGTTTGTAAGAGCAATTTTAGAATCTGTCCCTATTTTTGACCTTTTGTCCCCCCATTATTTATGGCTTTGACCAGATTTCTTGGTCTAAGAGGTTGAGAGATATGTTTGAGTTTCATTCTGCCACATTTGTATGTGACATCTATGTCAAATATGTCCCTATTTCTGGTTAATTGTCCCCACATTATGTTGGCCTTTGTGCAAATGTATTGAACTAACAGACTGAGAGCTATTTGTGGAGTCCTGGTGATCACTGTGGCATTCCCCACAAAACTACAGACTATAGGTGCTCTTCATTAAACATAATTGCTGTCCTTGTTCACTTACAAGGTTTCCTGGCCAGCAACACTGTTGCCAGTCATGGAGCCTTGCTTAGAAGCTGCAGTCTGCATGAATATGCATTACATGGTGGTGTGTGCTGCTGCTCGCTATGCACCACCACGCACACATGTAAACTCAATGTAGGCTTTGTGAGAAGAATACACAGAGTTTATTGAATCACAGGGTATATCTAAAAATCTATGTGTACCTATCTATCTGTCTGTCTGTCTATCTATCTATCTATCTATCTATCTATCTATCTATCTATCTATCTATCTATATGTCTATCTACATGGGCATACTGAATATAGTTGAAACAACCCAATGTCAACAATCAAAACCTGTACCATATGGTATCAACAATGCAAACATCAACACACCACATGTGCTGAACAATAACTTTAGACCATGCAAGATTAGACTTTAAAAAAACAAAAAACTTAATTTTTTTGGGGGGACAAGCCTCCCTGTACTCCCCACCCCCTTGATAATTAGATATACTAACTCCAAAATCAGACAATATCGGCAAAAGGGCATTTTCCCCAACCCCGAAAATGTAGCAGTCTTGCTTGCCTGTCAACCATCTACTCAACTGACCAAATTTAGTCTAGTAGCAGCTAGTGTTGATAAAATTCAGTGTTATATATACACATACATACATATTTTTATACACACACACACACACACACACACACACACACACACACACACACACACACACACACACACACACACACACGTGCACTTTTCAGTACATGAACTGAACATAATGGTAATTATACCATTCAGTGTGTATATGTGATGAATATGCTTATAATACCACCTGCTGCCACTAATTAATGTATGACAGACAGGGTATATGGGATTTTACTTGCAGATTTCACTGCTGTCAATATTTGTGACTGATCCAGCAATATGGAGTCAACTCCCACTATTGGTAATCATTAAAATATGAAGAGAAGTTGACCTTAAGGGTATACAATAAACACACTCTGCTGAATGCGTGAGTGTATGTGTGTGTGGCAGAATGAGTGAGTGGAGAGCTCCTATACAAATGCAATGCATGGGCCAGTAGTGGTGATTTCCACAGCAAATTGTAGATTAGCAATGGTGTTAGCACCATGCAATTCAAAGACAAGCCAGTAATGAGGTCTTTCTCATTACGGCTAGTCACATTTTTGAATCACTTTTTTTTTGCAATTGCAGAAAATGTCATTTGTGATTGCAGCAGTATGCACTAATGGTGGAATTCTTTTTGAATTCAAGTCTCTGTTTCAGAAGGTATCTTCTCCCAGCAAAACTGCAGCTCATGTAGCTTTTATAACTCTCTGTTTTTAAGTCCACAAACAGGATTTCCTGTATCTTGAATTTGAATTTTAGAAGTGCCCTTCTTGTTTCCACAGCTGTGTACTTTTAGGGGGTGGAGAGAGTCTCAGAAACCTACTGTCCAAATAAGACATTATCATGTGACTTGACCAGAATTTTCACGCAGCTGAATCTGCAATAGTAAAAACAATCAAGAACCAAGATTTAGTGCCCTCTTCAGGGTCCAACATGTTTTCACAATGATAAATGCAGAGTTATATAAGAGCATGCAGAGTCACATCTGGCATAAAGGTTGTTAGCTCTCAACCAAAAGGTACAGAGTTCAGTCCAATCTCTGTTCAATTCCTTTGTGGAGTTTGCATGTTCTCCCTGTATGTCTGTGGAGTCTCTCCTAAAAACGCATGTTGTTTATTTCCACCATATATACACCCAAAACTGTATAGAACTGTGGACAGCAGCATATACTCTAAGTGGTGCCTTTTTGGAGAGCAGGTGTATAGATCAGCCAGTTTAGACATCAACTGTGGTGTGAGTAGTGTCCTCCTAGATAGAAATACTTGGATCAGCTGTGGTGTGCATTACCCTCTAGACAGGATAACATGGATCACAGACTGTACACCACATTAGAGCTAGCCACTAGATGATGTAAAAAAGGTCTCCTAGTGATTTGGTCATGCTGGCTAATGTCACCAAAAATGGGCAATTGAGAGAGGTTGCAGCAGATGATGTGCCACCCTAACCTCATGTGGAAAAAGGGTTTGATAATAATGCCATTTTATACATCTTCCTTTGAGTAATGTACTTAAAATTTGCCAGGAACCTGATAGTGGCATGAGTAAGGAAGGGTGAGAGTGAGGATGGATAAGAAAGTAAAGTAAGGATAGGATCCAAGGCAATGAATTACATGGGGTCAGGCAGAGAGACAGAGGGAGTGGGAACAGTTGATAAAAAGATGGCATGGAGCTTCAACAAAAAAATGCATACATATATAAGCCTACATTCATACACAGATATATACATATATAAATACACACACATATGTACATACATACATACATACATACATACATACATAAATAACCAGTTCCATGGCATAAATGAATGGAGCCTTGACTATAGCCCATGAACTTGAATTCATTTATTGAACTCATTCCTGAAGAAGACAGCCATGGGAATAAGGTACAGTGATATTTTTTCCAGCTCATCTATCCTGTAGAAGGGTAAAGTTTACTGCAATTGGCAGAGACCACTGATGCTAATCTTGAGGCCTAGGCATACAAAATACACATTAAGAATTGGGTGGAACAATAAGTAGGGCTTTCAAAAAATCCTCTCTGCAGCTGTTAGAATTGCACCATACTGAGACAGCCTGATCTTCACTCTACACACTTTCCCTGACTGCTTACATTAAGGAATTCTCCATATAAAGGGTCCTGATCCAAAGGGGTTCATTTCATAGCTGTAGGGATTGTGGAGCAGATAATGAGGTGATAGTCAGAGACATGACCGATGGCAACGTGGCAGAAAGCTATAGTGCAAACCATTTTTTTTATTTAAAAAGCATATATATAAATTTGTTTTTCACATAGTGCTAGTACTTCCACATCCTCTAAAATTGCTGTGGCCAAATTTTATTTTGTTGTGGACTCAAGTTCAATTTCAACCCTTGGCAAATATTAAAACTAATTCACTTTAACATTAGAATTGCTACAGCAAACAGCATAATTGTTTAGCACCCTGGCATTTTCTAAAGGGTTAAACTAACTGAAAGTAATATTGGGCAGTATCGGTTTTGTGAAAGCAGTATTATTGTCAAGGTCTTAAAGTAAACTTCTCAAAAGTCATTGGCATACCATTCCAAAATTCAGATAGTAGCAACTGAAAAAATATTGGCACTTGTATAACTTATTTGAAAAACCTCAGGATTGCATACTTATCCATTGAGGTAATATTTCATTATTAGAGGACAAGCCTCTTTAAAAATTATATTGTGTGAAATACATCTTGAGATTGGGATTTATATGATTAGTGGATAATCAGCATTCTGATTGAATATCATATGGTGATACAGTTTTGCATATTTCATCAGAACTTACCTCCATATGTTATTTATCATATTTCTGTAGCTAGTCTAAGATTTTCTGTGATGAATATACTGTATACCTCTCAGCTATCCAGATTTTCACAGCATGTATAGATTCTTGGGTCTTATTTTGGTCTGTTTCTCATAAAATTTGTGGTTTGCTGCTGAATCACAGGGATTATCTGAAGACTAAAGTTACTAAATAATGACATATATATATTTATGTTTCAGACTTCAAATCAGTGGCGGCTGGTGACTTCAAATCAAAGGGGGGCTGCAGGAGACAGCTGAATGGGTGGGGTCAAGGTAAGGGGTGTGGCCAACTAGAAAGGGAAGGAGCTATGTTCAAAACCACAAAAACTAACTTTAATTAAATACTCTGCCCTGGGTGGCAAACCGTCATTATGAGAGTCCAATCAAGACAAAAATAAGTGTAGAAGAATAAAAATATTTCAATGCATTGGCTGCATGACAGCTTACTTAATATCTAGATGGAAACAAAAGGTTGTGAGGCATGAAAAAATAAATTACTTTTTAAATACATTACTGGAATGCCAGTCAAAATCAAGTATAAGAAAAACCAGAAGCACTCAACTCAAACCACTTCTCCTTGCACTGCAGTTCTAATTATAATTTATATTCAGCTTTATTAAAGTACAAAGTAACATGCTGAAAGTAGAAATCTCTGTGATACCCCCACTTGTAAAAATGTTTCTTATCCAAAAAAGACCTGCTGCCTGACAACTATCTACTTTTTTCATGGGGAAAACATGATCAAAGTAAAAAATGAAAAGCAAACAAGAAACAAGCTCAAGATACATTGCTTAAAGGATTACTGTACAGGTTATGGACCACACATGATTGGCATTCTGTTTAGTTTACGGGTAAAGTCTGTAGAGATGACTGGAAGTCTCCAACAAGTGTAATGAGCTTTTTAAAATAATGGAATCCGGTCCTTTAATACCCAAAGCTTATACATTATCTAGTCAAGTATTCTCTGCATGGCAACAACAGAAAGGCTTTCAATGTTGACAATTCTTTAACAGTATGCTTATTAAAGCTTACTTGCATCTTACGATCTCAGACAAGCTTACCTTATGGTCATTAAAGCATTGCTACTTAAACACAGAGCAGCAGGCACTTTGAGTAATAAGCATAAATCTGAGTAATAAGCATAAAACAGTACAAAAATATGACAGAAACCAGACCATTCTGCAAAATCAAGGACAGATGAAAAGCCACTGTAGTACTTGTGTCTACCTTGGATGGGGGGGACACACTGCACATTTACACTGCATAACTACTCCTTGCCTTGCTTGGACACATCCAGAGTCACTACATGGGGGAGTGGGGTGCAACAAGTATGTCACAATTTGAAATGTCTCTGGCTGACTGTGATGGCCCTGACACATTTTTCATACCTCTCAACCTGAGAGCAAGAAATCTGGACAAAGCCATACACAGAAGTGGGACAAAGGCCCAAAAATAAGGACAGTTTTTAAATATTGCTCTAATAAACTTAGAAAGATAATAGAATAGGTCTTGCATTAATATGAATTTTCTGAAGGGTATAAAATCTGAAACTCAAATGTCTGTCATTTTCTAACTTCAGTCTTTAGTGATTTGTCACTAATTTGCCAAAAAACACAATTTTATGGAAAAAGGACCAAAAATGTGATGCAAAAATATAAAATAGCCATACAATACAGCTGGGAACCTGTCAAAGAAGGGACACTTTAATATTAGTACTGCTAACTTGAGCAGCTGACAAAATAAAAGAATCTACATGCATTTCAAGTAATCTATAACTTTGATTATTACAGTTATTTCTTAATTGTAAACCCTCCATGTTTTCTTCCAAAATTGCTATTTTGTGGAGGTATTATTAGGGGAAGAGCAACATTTTGAGCCAAAATTGGAGACAGTTGAGAGGTTGGCTATGCCTAATTCTATAAAGCAATTTATTTGCATGTACCTCTCAACCTGTTAATGCAGTAAATCTGAACAAGGCCAAATATATTGGGGGAACATATAAACAGTACTAAAAATTGCTCTTGTATAAATTGAGACAGTTGATAGAACAGCTCTTACTTTAACATGCATTTTTCTGAAGGTTGTGAAGTCTGAAACTCAGTGTATCATTATTTAGTGACTTAATTCCTAAATGATTTGCCAGAAAACTACAAATTTTATGAAGAACAAACCAAAAATAAGAAGCAAAAATCTATTCATTCTTTGAAAATCTGGACAGTTGGGAGTTATAGTTCAGCTGGGCCTGTCTGAGTTTGCTGCCCTTCCCCCCTGACAAAATCATGGTTGAATGGAGCCTCTGCAGCCATTCCAATGAACCATTACTTGACTATTTCACTCCATTTACCATAAACACTAATGTGCATACTGCTTTACTTCTATGATGAGTTGGACTTCATTTGAAAGTTTTATTTTGTATTTTACAGCACAAACACTAAGTCATCTGTTAAACAAAGCAATGCAGCCTCACAATGAAAACTTAGCATTAAAACTTCTCTGCCCTTGAAACTCACATTCATTGAAACAGCATCAAAACCCACATTCAAAGAAAATACATTTTGCCAGTGGCAGATAAAGATTAATTTTGGGCTGTTTTCAAATCATAGGCCCCTTGCATATGAAACATACATGTGCTCTTTGATACACCTCCCTCATTGTACTAAATTATATTCCTTGTACAATACAGTACAGTTGTTAGAGGGCGTTTTAAATTTGTTTTGAACATTTTCCCAGTAAGCAATGAAACAAAACGCATGCACCCATAATGGCAAAACTGCCCAGTTCAGAACATTTATCATAAAAGTCTACTCAGACTTCCACAGTCCACCATTATTAGTAAATATGCACAATTCTACAGTCCACCATTATTAGTAAATATGCACAATTCTACAGTCCACCATTATCAGTAAATATGCACAATTCTACAGTCCATTATCAGTAAATATGCACAATTCTACAGTCCATTATCAGTAAATATGCACAATCTCTGAAGAAGTAAAAGTCATCTAAATAATTCCACATTAAAGAAATCTGTAACTAATGAAGAGGTTGCTGCTAGCAAACGCCTTTATATTTCATGGTTTCATCGAAAAATAAAGTATCTGTTGCCCCTCAGGAATAAATTGCCTATATTACATTAAAAAATGATAAGCTAGTAATATTGCAAGAGGAAATGGATGGCAAACTGATAACAGACTCATAGTTAGTATCTTCACCAAGGAGAACATTCTCAGTACGGCAGCATCCACCCCTTGTGGGAGTAGAACCCATAGCCTTCTGCATCAAAAGCAAGTACACAACCTGTTGTGCTATTAACAAGGCAAACCAACTTCACTTAAGCAACACTAAACTTCTGTTCCCCTGCAGCTCTCAGCTCCTTGTAAAATCTACTCAATACTCAACTGCATCTCAACTTCGCAGCACAAGAAAACTGGAAAAAGCCAAAATGTATTGGGGGGGGCAAAGCCCAAAAACCAGGGACACATTAAACATTGCTTGTATAATCTTGGAAAGTTGCTAGAATAAAATGCTGTGCTACCACCATACATTTTACTGCCAAGGCCCCTGAGCAAAACAGTCAGAGCAACATACCACTACGCCAAATCAGCTGCTTTGTAAAAGAGAGGAAGACTGAAACTTAAATGGCTATCATTTAGTGAATTCAGTTCTCACCATAGCTGTCAACCTCTTAGTACAAAACACCTGGACAAACCCAGTAATGAGGGAATACAGCTCTCAAACATATTCAGTGAATTCAGTTCTTGCCATAGCTGTCAACCTTAGCACAAAAAACCTGGACGAAGCCAATAATGGGGGAATACAGTCCCAAAAATAGGGACAAATTTCAAATATTCATCTTATAAACTTAGAAAATTGCTAGAATAAAAGGTTGTGTTACAGTTGTGTTACTATGTATTTTCTGAAGAGCATGAAGTCTGAAATTCAAATGCCTGTCAATTTTACTGCTGACAGAACAAAAAGCAATTTTCAGCAGAGACCCAAGGATTAATACTGCAGACACGTCTTTGTAAAATGACAGGGCACCAGAGCAAATCCACACAAACACAGGGAGGAGATGCAGACTCCACACAGAAGGCACCCCAGCCAAGAATCAAACCAGAAAACCTATAGCTGTGAGGCAACAATGCTACCACTGCACCATCAAATATGCAAGGAAGTAAACATTCAGAAACCTGAAGTCTGAAATTCAAATGCCTGTCAATTTTATTTAACATTTGTTAATCAGGACAGTCTGACTTGAAACAAAAAAAAATTCAGCAGAGGCCCAGGAAGAAATAATGCAGACATGTCTTTGTAACATGGGAGGACACAAAAGCAAACCCACACAAACACAGGGAGAAGATACAGACCCCACAAAGAAGGCACCCCAGCCAAGAATCAAACCTGAGAACCTGCAGCTGTGAGGCAACAATGCTACCACTGCACCATCAAATATCAAGCATCGCAACATTTACAAACCACAGATATTATGAGGAACAGATCAGATCAAATATGAGGCAAAAATCTGCAATTTTGTTTTACAAATGTTGGTGGGTAGGGAATTCAGGTCTTTAACACCTGCATACAAGGTACAGGGTTCAAGCCTGATGTATTCCCTACCACACACACACACCTGTAGAAGCAAACCACAAAAACTAAATATACTGCACTGGGTGCCAAACCGTCATTATGAGAGTCCAATCAAGACAAAATGAAGTGTAGAAGAATAAAAATATTTCAATGCATTGGCTGCATGACAGCTTAATATCTAGAGGGAAACAAAAAAGGTTGTGAGGCATGAAAAAATAAATTACTTTTTTTTAAATACATTAATGGAATGCCAGTCAAAATCAAGTATAAGAAAAACAAGCAGCACTCAACTCAAACCACTTCTTGCACTGCAGTTCTAATTATAATATATATTCAGCTTTATTAAAGTAACAAGTAATATGCTGAAAGTAGAAATCTCTGATGCCCCCACTTGTAAAAATGTTCCTTATCCAAAAAAAAAGACCTGCTGCCTGACATCTACTTGTTTCATGGGGAAAACATGATCAAAGTAAAAAATGAAAAGCAAACAAGAAATAAGCTCAAGATACATTGCTTAAAAGGATTACTGTACAGGTTATGGACCACGCGATTGGCATTCGGTTTACAGGTAAAGCCTGCAGAGATGACTGGAAGTCTCCAAGTGTAATGAGACTCTTAATGTAATTCTGTCCTTTATTACAAATACTGGCATATGCATTTCAATACCCAAGGCTTATACATTATCTAGTTAAGTATTCTCTACATGGCTACAGAAAGGCTTTCAGTGTTGGGAATTCTTTAACAGTATACTTATTAAAGCTTACTTGCATCTTGCAATCTCAGCCAAGCTTACCTGATGGTCATTAAAGTATTGCTACTTAAACACAGAGCAACAGGCACTTTGAGTAATAAGCATAAATCAACAGACAAAAAAATATGACAGAAACCAGACCATTCTGTAAAAATCAAGGACAGATGAAAAGCCACTCTAGTACTTGTGTCTACCTTGGATGGGTGGGATTCTCTGCACATTTACACTGCATAACTACTCCTTGCCTTGCTTCGACACATCCAGAGTCACTACATGGGGGAGTGGGGTGCAACAAGTATGTCACAGTTTGAAATGTCTCTGGCTGACTTGTGATGGCCCTGACACATTTGTCATACCTCTCAACCTCTGAGCAAGAAATCTGGACAAAGCCATACAAAGAAATGGGACAGAGGCCCAAAAATAAGACAATTTTTAAAATATTGCTCTTATAAACTTAGAAAGCTAATAGAGGTCTTGCATTAGTATGAATTTTCTGAATGGTATGAAATCTGAAACTCAAATATCTGTCATTATTTTCTAACTTCAGTCTTTAATTATTTGTCACTAATTTGCCAAAAAAAAACACAATTTTATGAAAAATGGACCAAAAATGTGATGTAAAAATATGAAATAGCAACACAATACAGCTGGCAACCTGTCAAAGAAGGGACACTTTAATATTAGTACTGCTAACTTGATCAGCTGACAAAATAAAATAATCTACATGCATTTCTGAAATAAAAGTAATCTGATTATTACAGTTATTTCTTAATTATAAACCCTCCATGTTTTCTTCCAAAATTGCTATTTTGCAGAGGGATCATTAGGGGAAGAGCAACATTTTGAGCCAAAATCAGAGACAGTTGAGAGGTTTGGCTATGCCTAATTCTATAAAGCAATTTATTTGCATGTACCTCTCAACCTGTTAACGCAATAAATATGGACAAGGCCAAATATATTGGGGGAACATATAAACAGTACTAAAAATTGCTCTTGTATAAACTGGGACAGTTGATAGAACAGGTCTTACTTTAGCATGCATTTTTCTGAAGGTTATAAAGTCTGAAACTAGTGTGTCATTATTTAGTGACTTAATTCCTAAATGATTTGCCAGAAAACCACAAATTTTATGAGGAACAAACCAAAAATAAGAAGCAAAAAATATGTTCATTCTTTGAAAATCTGGACAGTTGGGAGGTACAGTTCAGCTGGGGCTGTCTAAGTTTGCCACCCTTCCCCCTCACAAAACCATGGTCGAATGGAGCCTCCCCCTGCAACCATTCCAATGATCCATTACTTTGCTATTTCACTCCATTTACCATAAACACTAATGTGCATACTGATTTACTTCTATGATGATTTGAACTTCATTTGAAAGTTTTATTTTGCATTTTACAGCACAAACACTAAGACATCTGCTAAACAAACTTGGCATTAAAACTTCTCTGCCCTTGAAACTCACATTCATTGAAACAACATTAAAACCCACATTCAAAGAAAATACATTTTACCCATGGCAGATAAAAATTAATTCTGGGCTGTTTTCAAATCATAGGCCCCTTGCATATGAAACATACATGTGCTCTTTGATACACCTTCCTATTGCTTTGAACATTTTTCCAGTAAACAATTAAACAAAACTGCCCAATTCAGAACATTTCCATCATAAAAGTCTACTCAAACTTCTACAGTCCACTATTATCAGTAAATATGCACAATTCTACAGTCCACCATTATCAGTAAATATGCACAATCTCTGAAGTAGTAAAAAAGTCATCTAAATAATTCCACGTTAAATAAATCTGTAATGAAGAGGTTTCTGCTAGCAGTCACCTTTATATTTCATGGCTTCATCGAAAAATAAAGTGTCTGATGCCCCTGAGGAATAAATTGCCTAAATTACATTAAAAATAAGCTAGTAATATTGCAATAGGAAATGGATGGCAAACTGATAACAGGCTCATAGTTAGTATCTTAACTTTCAGTACGGCAGCATTCACCCCTTATGGGAGTATAACCAACAACCTTCTGCATCAAAAGCAAGTACACAACCTGTTGTGCTATTAGCAATGTGAGCCGACTTAGCATAATCAGCACTAAACTTCTCTTCCCCTGCAACTCTCAGCTCCTTGTAAAATCTACGCAATACTCAACTGCATCTCAACTTCACAGCACAAGAAGTCTGGAAAAAGCCAAATTTATTGGGGTGGGTCAAAAGGGCAAAAACCAGGGACACATTAAACATTGCTTGTATAATCTTGGAAAGCTGCTAGAATAAAATGCTGTGTTACCACCATACATTTTATTGCCAAGGTCCCTGTGCAAAAGAGTCAGAACAACATACCACTATGCCAAATCACCTGCTTTGTGAAAGAAAAATGCTGTGTTACCACCGTACATTTTACTGCCAAGGTCCCTGTGAAAAACAGTCAAGAGCAACATACCACTACACCAAATCAGCTGCTTTGTGAAAGAGAGAAAGACTGAAACTTAAATGGCTATCATTTAATGAATTTAGTTCTCACCATAGCTGTCAACCTCTTAGCACAAAACACCTGGACAAACCCAGTAATGAGGGAATACAGCCCTCAAACATATTCACTGAACTCACTTCTTGCCATAGCTGTCAACCTTAGCACAAAAAACCTGGACAAAGCCAATAACAGGGTATTACAGTCCCAAAAATAAGGACAAATTTCAAATAGTCATCTTATAAACTTAAAAAATTGCTATAATAAAAGGTTGTGTTACTATATATTTATTGCTAGAATAAAAAGTTGTTTTACTATGTATTTTCTGAAGAATATGAAGTCTGAAATTCAAATGCCTGTCAATTTTACTTCTGACGGAACAAAAACAATTTTCAGCAGAGGCCCAGTGAGAAATACTGTAGACACATGTCTTTGTAAAATTTCAGGACACCAGAGCAAATCCACACAAACACAGGGATAAGATGCATACTCCACACAGAAGGCACCCCAGCCAAGAATCAAACCAGAAAACCTATAGCTGTAAAGCAACAATACTGCCACTGCACCATCAAATATGTAAGGACACCAGAGCAAATCCACACAAACACAGGGATAAGATGCAGACTCCACACAGAAGGCACCCCAGCCAAGAATCAAACCAGAAAAACCTATAGCTGTGAGGCAACAATACTGCCACTGCACCATCAAATATGTAAGGAAGTTAACATTCAGAAACCTGAAGTCTGAAATTCAAATGCCTGTCAATTTGTTAATCAGGACAGTCTGACTTGGAACAAAAAAAAAACAATTCTCAGCAGAGGACCAGGAAGAAATAATGCAGACATGTCTTTGTAACATGGGAGGACACAAAAGCAAACCCACACAAACACAGGGAGAAGATACAGACTCCCCCCCCACAAAGAAGGCACCCCAGCCAAGAATCAAACCCAAAAACCTGCAGCTGTGAGGCAACAATGCTACCACTGCACCATCAAATTTCAAGCATTGCAATATTTAAAAAACACAGATATTATGGGGAATAGATCAGGTCAAATATGAGGCAAAAATCTGCAATTTTTTTTTACAAATGGTGGTGGGTAGGGAATTCAGGTCTTTAACACCTGCATACAAGGTACAGGGTTCAAGCCTGAGGTAACACACACACACACACACACACACACACACACACACACACACACACACACACACACACACACACACACACCTGTCCAACATCCGTACACACACCTGTCCAACATCCGTACACACACCTGTCCAACATCCGTACACACACTCACACCTGTCCAACATCCATACACACACACACACCTGTCCAACATCCGTACACTCACGCACCTGTCCAACATCCGTACACACACACACACACCTGTCCAACATCTGTACACACACACACACTTACCTGAAGTAAATCCTGTCCAACATCCGTCCATAACTCCAAAGTACATCACCATAAATCCTGTCCAACATCTGATCCCTATCCAAAAACCCGCGCAAACCCTGCCCGTTCCGAGATCTTCCCCCGATGAGACTCCAATGCAGACCCTGCCCATCACGAGATCCTAAATCCCTGACTGCTGACGTTGCAGTCCGACCCGGATGCGTTTCCCCAGGACAGTCTATGCAGTTTAAAACTGCATAGACTTCTGGGAGCTCTGTTGTCCATGTTTCCCAATCAGGACTGCTGCTGAGACAATCTGCGCATGCTCCAGACTGTCTCAGCAGCAGTCCGGACTAGTGTGCATGCGCGAAGTCCGCGAATTTATTAATTTTTTTTTTCTATTTATTTCTTTTTATTTTTTTACTTTAAAGTTGAGGGGGCTGCAGTCCGGCAGTCCAATAGCATGGGTCGCCCCTGCTTCAAATCCTTCAGAAAATGTATGTTAAAACAAATCCTGTTCCTCTAGCAATTTTCTGAATTTATAAGAGCAATATTTAAAATATATCCCTATTTTGGGGGCATTTGTCCCCCCATTTTGTTGGGCTTTGTCCAGATTTCTTGCACTAAGAGGTTGAGAGGTAAGATATAGTGTAGCTTGCAAGGAGTAGTTCAGATGAACCGGTATGATTCTTTTTCAATTATGTACCTTGGCTTTAATAAGGAAGTGACAGTTGCAAAAACAATAATATCTCAAACTTCCAACCCATAGCTATCCTCTCCCCAATCTCAAAGATTCTGGAAAATGTAGTTACCTCCAACTCATGCCTTTCCTAACCCAAAACCAACTTATCACTCCAACCAAACATGGCTTCCGACCTGGCCATAGCACAATAACTGCTCTTCTCTCTTTCTTAGATATAGTCAACCAAGCCCATGATTCTGGAGCAATGGTATCAACAGTTCTATTAGATCTCTCCAAGGCATTCAACACTGTCTCCCACGCCCATCTCCTGAACCACCTTTCTAACTTTAATCTCTGTCAGAATACTCTATCCTGGTTCTCAAGTTACCTGTCTGATAGATCTCTGGCTGTGAAATGGAGAAAAGGCACCTCACCTTTTCTACCTACCCCCACTGGTGTACCCCAGGGATCCATCCTCAGTCCAATGCTGTTTAACATTTTTATCAATGATTTCCATGCTGCAATACCTAACACCAAAATTATACAATATGCAGATGACTCAATTTTAGTCTGTTCCACCTCTAATCTCCCTGAGCTCCAAACAAAGACACAGACTGCCTTCTCTACCACTGAGAACTGGATGCTTCAAAACCACCTTTCTCTAAATGCTAACAAATCCAAAATATTGCTCTTCTCTCCCTCAAAATCCTTCCCTCTTGATAAAAACTCCTTCCAAATTATCAGCCATAACAACTCTCTCATAGAAGTCATTCCCTTCACTAAATTATTTGGAGTAACTATAGATGAACACCTAAAATTTGATACCCACAAACAGTAAAACATAAAAAAAATTAAAAACTTGGCATGCTATACAGAAACAACCACTTCCTCTTTCCTTCTACTAGACAAACTCTCACCACTACCTATCTACCTCCCTCACTAATGTATGTCACTCCTTTACTAACCAACCTATCTTCCTCTATCTCTTCCAAACTTGAAAACTGTTATAATAAAATTTCCAAATTTGCCACCAAAGCCAAATACTCCTCCCATCATTGTACTGCCCTCCATTTGTTAAAATGGCTAGAACTCCCCAACTATCTAGACTACCTCCAACTTACTACAGTCCACAGGCTAATATTCAAACCCACTAAATCTCCTGCACTGACCAACATCCTACCACCATACACGCCATATATAACTCTCAGATCTGAACACCAAAATCTAATCACTGTCCACAAACCTAAGCATCCTACTAGACAACTTCTCCTATCATTTTACTTAGCCAAAAAAATGGAATTCTCTCTTCCCTTCACTAAGGACTTCAGAAAACGCTGATAACTTTAAATCTCAGCTCCATTCTTACCTCTCCTATAACTGGAAATGCAACTGCACTCTCCCCACCTAGCCTACTTTTACTTCACTCCATCTTGAATTTCTAAATAGCTTGGCTTACTCTGAATGTTTGCTAATCCAACAATACTGCTATCAATGTATATATTGTAAAAATGTTTTTTCTCTTTTCTGTCTTCTCTTTGAAATGAACATATTATTGACATCCTCAAGATTTATATGCTATGTAACCATTGTACAATATGTCTCCAACTTGGAATGTATTTGTATTTTGTAATTGTTTTTACTATACTTTGCTGTATCTTTAACTATACTATATATTGTGGAGCTTTTCTTCCCGGGTCTCCATTGAAAACAGGCTCTCCGAGCCCAGTGCACATCCCCGGTCATCAAACTGGAAATAAATAAATAAATAAATAAATACATAAATAGAAGTTTCCAGATGCTTGAGCAGCATAACAGTAACATGGGGTGTAGAGTTTGGAAAAAAAGAGGTGCAAGTATTGCCATCTTCACAGATATCTAAAGTTTGCAATGGGTTTCACAGGCATGGCATTTAGATTAGTGACAGACAGTACTTGACAGAAAGTATAAAGTGTAGTAGCATGGGTAGTTTTAGATGATTTCCATCAGTTGATAATATCCTCTTCTTTTTCAGATGGTCCTTTAAAGATGATCAAAGAGCTAACACTTACAGACATGCAAAGACTACAGATGGTGCAGCAGTTTCTGCAGAAAAGAAGTAACACTTTCAATGGGAAAAACAGTAAGAGTTGCACAAAGCTTTATTTAAAACTGCAGTCTGTGACTCGTCACAAAATGTGTACTAAGATTTGAGCACATTTTCTTTTAAAGAAGTCATCTTTTTTGCAAGATCACAAACGTATCTTTAGCAAGAAATGGTAATATATAAAATCAGAAAATTGTTATCATAATGAAGGAAAGTAGAATGAGGACTGTGATGTTGTCTCAGCTTGACTTACTTATAAATAGACTTCTGTTTAACAGAACAGCGGCAAGTGCAAATAAATGTAAGCACATTGGCAACTATAGATTTATTTTATCTTGCTTGTCAGCACCATCAGATCCAGGAAGTCATTTACAATTTGTCAAACTCAAGGTAGTGTGTCAGCAATGTGTCTTTGTCTTGTGAAGGGTGATGTTTTCTGACTACTAACACCATCCTACAAAACTAGAAGAAATGAGACTGTAGATGAATAGGCAAAAGGTCATTAAACTGCACTAATGCGCCATCTATGTCTGGCTGCTAAATTTTTTTGTTGTTATAACCAGGAAAAGCTCCAAACATGAACCACAACTAGAAAATAAAAGACCAAGAATTCATTATACAAAAGTGTATCTAAATATGACATGTTATCAGACTCTTGAAGTTGGAGCAAAGCTTTGAATGAAAGTGTTTACTGAAAAACATCCCATGCATATTTATATATGTACATGTATATTTTTATAATATTATTATGTATTATTTTGCTTAATTGATAAAATGGTTTGCTGCATTCAGGACTGGGTGAATCTCTCTCTCTCTCTCTCTCTCTCTATATATATATATATATATATATATACATACACACACACACACACACACACACACACAAACATATAAATGGAACATAATATGTAATATACACATTTCAAGTTTTCAGCAGAAAAACGTAGTACTGAAAGTATGCCAGTAGAAAAAAATACAAAGGAAATACAGCCACAAGTGTAATTTTTTTTCCCTGGCCAGACCCAATCCTTCCATTCCATTGCCTGTAGGGAGCATACTTTCATCCTCTACCCAGGTATATCTGACTTACCCTCATAACAAGACCCTAAAGCAATCGATCTTGCTTATCCTTGGGCAGTGAACTGCATGGTACATGCCCTATCCCCCCAGAAGCAACAGATCACCCAGAATGTAAGCAATGAGTGTGTTTCTGTGATAAGCTCTAACCGCACTCCTGATGGTGACAGATGTATCTTGCATCACTTTGCAGACTGTTAATGCCATTCTACCTATGCATATGTACTCTGTCACATTAGAAGACAATAGCATGTGTCACTAGCTTGCAAAACCTCAGCATACATCTCTCCTTATACTGGCACCTGTTTTCCTTGCTCCAGGTTTCCACCCTTACACTGGAGTGGAAGAACCAGGCAGGTACAACCACAACCTGCCCCTAGAATGGGCAGGTCATAGCCACTCATTTACCATTTTCCTCTCCCCAGCTGTTACATTACCTGAGCTGGTACTTCAACTTGGGTCAAATGGGCTGCAGTCAGGGCCTTATCCTTCCATACTACAAAGCAAGGAGCATGTGTCTACATCTAATTGATGGTACTATAATAATAAATACACAAATAATAATAATAATCTATTTTAAAAGTGGTAATAGTGAATTTAGATATAGTTGATCTTCTCCCTTTTACCATATCTCATTATATATGGTTTCACTTCATAATCTTGAAATGCTGAAATCTCGATTTTCAGCATTTCGAGACTAGAAAGGTGAATTATAAAATGTGGAGAGTGTATAATCGCGAATTAGAATATCTCAAATTCGCAGTTATGGCTTTAAGTTAAGTGTGGTGTTTACATTGGATGTGTATGGATTTGCATGGAGTGTCAGGTAAGTGATTGATTTTTATTTTGGGTGGGAGTTTGAGTGTGTATTACATTGTTTTTAAGTTGTATGTTTGGGTTAGGGTAAGTAGGTTAACGTATGAGTGTGTAATTGTTGGATGTGTTGGTGTTTGTGTATGTGTCATATATATGTGTGTGTGTGTGTGTGTGTGTGTGTGTGTGTGTGTGTGTGTGTGTGTGTGTGTGTGCGCGCGGGCGCGTGTGCAAGGGACTGTGGAATGTTTGGGTGTGAGTGTTCTGTCTATTACTGTTTGTGCGATCTCGGAGTTAGTATATATAAGTAGGGAGGTGTGGGAGGGTGCAGGGGGGCTTGTTCCCCTGCTTTTGTGTAGTGTAGGTATTTGCATGTTTGGTGTTTTTTTGTGTGTTTATTTGTTTTGTGGTGTGGGTGTTGTGGTTTGTGTGTGGTGTGGTGTATGCTGCGTGTTCGGGTTTATGGTTTTGGGTTTGTGAAATTTCGGTTTTGTATGGTTTCGACTTTATGGTCTCGAAATGATGAAATTCGAGATTTCATCATTTCGAGATTATGAAGTCAAACCATATATATATATATATATATATATATATATATATATATATATATATACACACACATCAGTTTGCTATCATTTGTACGAACGACATTCTGTTGGCACGTATGCTGCCGAAAATCAAAAATGCCATGCACAAAATGAAAAGTGTATAGGATAGTCGAAGACACTTATGCGAATGCAGTAGTACATTCGCATAAGTGTCTTTGATTATATGAATGGAGATCGGGGTACAGTGGGGATTGGAAATTTATCCATATCCCCATTGTAGTGCGATCTCGGAGTTGGAATATATTAGTAGCAGGGGGTGTGGGGGGTGCTGGGGGGCTTTCCCCCCTGCAAAAATGTGATATGTCGTATAGGAGTTTGATTTACATCAGCTCCTATATGGCTATCATGTGATGTTTTAGGTGCAATGTCGACTCAAATGTTTTGATCATTTGGGTATTTGGGTCAACATTGTATAGGTTTGGAAGGAGTGGAAAGTTGGGTTTCGGTGTTTATTTTTGTTATTGTGAATGGCAAATGTTTTGCCTTTTTGCAATAATGATAGTAAACCTATATATATATATATATATATATATATATATATATATATATATATATATATATATATATATATATATATATTTATAGCAATTACTTGACTGTTCAAGAGGTCAAAACCTAAATGTTGACTTTGGAAATGTTAATATATAGGGATAAAAGGGAAAGCTGTACTGTGTGACTGCAATATAGCAGGGTTTAGGGAATTGGCCCTTTTCCTTGCTGTGGTGCAATCTTGGAGTTAGTATATTAGCAGGGGGTGGGGGGTGATGAGGGACCTGCTTCCTGCAACAGAGGTGTCAGATGATGCTCAAGGCTGGGGGGGGGTAGTTGAAGGACCAGGGTGGCTTTTAGTGACCTGAAAAGGGCATTTTTACCTTTGTTATTACTATGTACTATGCTAAAAGAAACATATACATGATATGTATTCTGTATACTCTCAACGAAAGCTTCATTAAGAATAATTCCAGAGATTTCATATCACAATGATAAGTGAAGCTACTGCCTTTATTCACCTTGTTTTAAGTGTAAATAGGACTCATGCATTCACCTGAATGCAAGGCTATTGTGCCTGTTATTCACACAGACAGCCTGTTTTCTAGGAACCTAGAAAAAGGGAGGAGGGACTGCAACATTAAACACTGTTTTGTGTATTATTTGGTCATTGCAATACTTAAATTACACAGTGGTCAAAACTATTGTAATTGTATAGCATGGACTCCATGGTTTCAGTTTGTTTCTGACCATAGTGTTGGCAGCCACCTGTATACTTTGGCTTATAGAAACAAGGCAAGCATTGGATAATTAAAACTATAACAGCAAAAGCAATGTCATTATCACAGCTGAACTTGATGTCATTTATAAAAGTACTAATGACAGTCTCAGTGCAGCGATCCTTGAAAAAAAAAAACATGGCAGTTATAGCAGGCTGAGTCAAAAAGCAATATTCTGATAATTGCTCAACACCAGAAGGACATCTTCCAGAGTCCCAAGCCTACTTTTTCTTATTGTGGAATTGTTAATTTCTGTATAGTATAGTGGTTTGACTCATTGTTTAGCCAAGGATTACTGACTGACTTATAGAATTTGGATATGTGTAATTCATGCAGCACCCGATGTACATGTCATCAGGGAGAATCTCTGGCCTTGTCAGACATCTGCATTAGAGTAGCTAGTTACGCACAAGTCTGTAGCTATTTCTACGAATCAAGTAAAAATACCAAATTGGCAGGATGGAAGACTAAAGAAACAAACACCTGAAAGACATTAAAAAGTCCCAAAAATTTTTTATTCCAAGTACCATTAAGTACTTTTCGTTTGACACTGTGTTCAAACTTCTTCAGATAAAAACACAATTAACACACTCCTACTTTTAAATGTTGTAGCACATGTTCAAACCTAACCAATCATCACTACTGTTAAAGTAATACCACTCCTAACACATTCACGTTCAGTGACATACGTGTATGTATATTTACACATAACTTTACATCTTTAGATCCCCCTAGACTGTTTTAGAAGCTTGTTACCTGTGTAGGGCATGCATACATAATTGTTTATTTCTATAAGTAGTTTTTTTAAAAAAAACTATTGTCTTTTCTATGTATTTTTAACTATGTAGGATGTTATTAATGAAGATTAATTTCTCCATGAATTTTATTATTACATTCAGTAAAGACCACAAAGCGATAAAATGGGTATTAAATACAAATTAGTCTATCATGATAGATGATAAGTCAGTCAAGAATAAGATAGGAACTATATCCCAGATAGTATTTCATAGGGGGATGAATTTTAAATCAATTTTAGAAAATGTAAATACAAAGGAAAGGAATTCCATGCCACAAATGATGAAATGTGGAAGGTGTTCTTACTGTAGGAAGATTTATACAGGAACTGTATTTAGGATTGGAGAAGTTGAGTTTAGATTATTGCAGAAGTTTGACTGTAATGCAAAAGGGGTTGTATACCTAACCTTATGTCAGGATTGCCCTTATTTTTAAGTCGGCAAAACTGAATGTAGGCTAAGGGATAGGATATACAAACACAAGTACAATATTAAGAAGGAAAGAGAGATCAATGCCCTTGCAAAACACATACTACTATTTTCTGTCCAAACGTTTAGATATATGGTGATTGATAAAGTTAAAGCCAGACAAAGGGGTGGCCCTTGGAACCTTTATTTATAGAAGAACAAGCTTATGTGGCAGTTAAAATTAAATGCCTATAGTTGGCCTGGAATAAATGATTATTGTTCCATATATTACCTTTTAAGGATTAAAGCATTATATAGATAATGTTATACTGGAAATATAATATAAAATATGGATGTAGTAGAATGCTGCAAAATTATTTGATTGTGTTTTATTTAATTAATTATCTGGCTCCATTGGTTGAGTAGTTACACTAACTACATAATTTATTTTGGGGGTAGTCCATCTTTTTTAATCAATTTATTATAATATTGCTATTTTAACATGGTGAAATAATAATTTTCAAAGGGTTATGAACGTAGTGGAATGAAGGGTGCTTTCAAAAGGTGGAGGGATGAGTGATGTCATCATGGGGAAAATAAATTTGATTTGCTTGTTACATGTATTTAAACTGGTATTTTAAAATTATATTTTATCTGATGAAGTTCATGAATTGATATAAGTGGATGAAAGCTCTAATTTTTTTATCTATGGTATTGATGTGATTAAAGTTTCATAAGAAGCTACTATGTTTTTTGGCTTTAATGAAGTTCTTTTATCTAGTTTGTTTTTAGATTTTACTGTACAACTCAAATTCTTAATCTTAATATTGCAACTATTAATCCAACTTTAAATCCTAATAATACTAATATCAAGAAAATTTCATCAAAATTAAAAGATGATTTGTGCAAGCAAATTATCTATAAGGAGACCAAAAGCTAATAAAACTCCAGATATGGATGAGATAATTATACAGATATATAAAATCCTTCCATCTCATATCATTTCTTTTTTTCACAAAACTTTTATTGACGTTCAAACTCAATAAATGGTTCCTTCTTCTTTGAAATATTCCTTAATTGCATCTATATTAAAAGAAAAGAAAAATTCACAACTCTGCTCTTCCTATGGACCTATTTCTTTTCTAAATAACAATTATAAGAGTTTCATGTCCATCATTACTGACAGAATGAAAGAACCTATAGCTCAAGTAATTAACTCTGATCAGACTGGTTTTATACATCAAATATTTCTCATAGATTTTTTCAACAAAAATAAAGAAGCTTTATTAATTTGCCTAGCTATTGAAAAAAGCTTTTGATTCTCTAAACCAGAATTATTTATTCAAAAATTTAGATCACTTTGATTTCCCTAAAACATTAATTTCACTCTTAAAGAAAATTTATAATAATACTTTTAAATATGATAAAATCGGTCCCTTTATTTCAGAATGCATCCCACTGACCAAAGATACTAAACAAGGTTGTCCACTCTCTCCCATTCTTTTTCCTCCAGCCATTTAATTTTTGCTATTCAAATTCAAACAAATCCAAACATAAATGGTATTGATATTTCTAATAATTACTCTTTTAAATTAAAATAATGTTATTTGAAAATTATATATTTTGACACTTTCTAATAATAGATCAATCATTATTGAATTAGAACCTACAATAAACCAATTCCAATCTATTTCTGGCTTCTACTTTAATCATTCTAAATCTAAAGTTTTAATACTAAATAAAAAGAAAAAAATTCAAATACAAAAAAAAAATCATATTATAGGTAACAAGGTCTCCTCTTTTGAATATCTAGGTACTATATTACTTTCATCTACAGATGATGCAATTAATGTCAGTTACAATAATATCACAGACATAATAAAGAATCTTTTTTCTAAATGGGATAACCTTATCTCATTTGAGGATAGACTTCAATTAATAGAAATGATCCTTTTCCCCAAAATATTATATATAATCCAAGATTTTTCTCTATATTCTAAAAAACAACACACAACTGAAATAAACAACTTTTAAAATGTCTCTGGTTTCCCAATAAAGACAGAATAGCATTTATTCATGACATTAGACCTTGGGATCTTGGAGGAATTAATTTTCCTGATATTGATACTCAATATCAAAGCATCAATTTTTAAAGTTATAGTAAATTGGATTGATAACTAATTACAATTCAAATTGAAATCATTTACATTTAACTCTTCTAAATACTAAGAACAATATAATATATAATACTAATTAATCTAATGTAGATAATTTATTCTGGTATTATCTATGTAATTTTGTTCAACATAATATTTCTTTTCCATCAGATTCAACCTACGTAACTTTAATACTAACATAGATATCAAAATCTGGTTTGAATCCATTATATCCATTATTCCTTTTAGTATCACTAATTCTTTTTGATAAATACCATACTCATACTTTTTATATTTGGAAAAACAAAAATTTTGTCTATTGGTATCAATGTATCAAAGATTTAAAAGCTAAAGACGTTCAACAACTTATTTTAGAGTTTGACTTAAGTCCTAAGGGTTGCTTATTAGTACAAAATGTGAAAATCTGCACACAGGAATTACCTCTATCTATTTCTCACTCTCACTTTAATGAAACTCCTAAACTAATTAACTTTATCTATGAAATAGTATATGATAACTCAAAATTTGATTATTTGATTTCAAAGCTTTGCAAAATATTCAGACACTATAAAACAAATTTAAATTCAAAACTCTGGAATCATATTACATTAAGTCACACCTCTCATTTTACTCCTCAAAATAAATCTCAAATCCTATCATCTGTAAAGCGCACGTCTTGTTTCCAATACTAGCATATATTTACTTGAAAATTTATAAACAGTGCATTTTAACTCCAAATAAAACAACCAAATTCAATAAGAATAGTAATGTAATGTGTTGGAGATACTTACAAAGTATGCAAAGCTGATTGGGTACATGTATTTTTTGAATGTTCTTCCTTGAATTTATTTTGGTCTAAGACAGATGAAGTTTTAAAAGCTTCATTCTCTGATAAATTTTATTTATCTAAATTATTAATCCTATCAAATGTTAATGTGATAAGTGAATTAAAAAATGTTAACCTTTTCTTCTTATGGTTAATTTTTGTGGTAGCAAGGAAATGTATTACTATGAAATGAAGAACAACTACTTCACTCTCTTTTGAAGACTTTCTATCCTTATTAAAGGACACAACATCAAAAGAGACTAACTTAAAAGAACAGGATTAATCCTTGGACAAAAGTAATTTCTCTCATTGACTTTGATCAACTGAATTCTACATCTGATGTTAATAGAAGTAATTGAAGAAGAAAATGGATACTCTCTAAAGAAGAAATAGAGTAACATTTTTTCAATTTTATTTTCTCAGGCCTTTGTAAATATTGTATTGTATTGTATTGTTCAATTTTATTCCTTTATTTGAAAATGTATTATTTTTCTTTTGCATTATATTATTATTCCAGGATTCTGTATTTGCTCCCGTGCATACAGCACCATTTAGTACTTGTTGTTTCCATAGCAGACATGGGTTTTATGGGGTCGGGTTGCTAGCCCAAGGCCCAACCCTCCTCAAAGGGTGATATTATTATTAATTGTGTTAATTTAAAATTGTTTGTGTTAAAAAAATATTTTTTGAATAAAAATATATACAGCTAAAATCTCACTTAATTAACAATTGGCCATTCCAGTTCTCCACTCCCAGGACAGATCTTATAAAATATCAATGAAACCATAAATTAAACTCTGTAGTACTACTCCTCCATTTCTATCTCAATTCTCCTTTCAAACTCACTTCTTTTTTATATTTGTTACTATTAACACATTATTACTATTACAACCACTACTGCTGTTATTCATCCATTTTCCCAAACCCTGATTGTCTTCCATTTAACTATTATTGACTTGATATCTATCTTAACAATAAAATTGAAATCCAAATAAAACTGTCTTAACCAAAATTTTTGAATCTTAAACTGATATGTCAATAAATCAGACATAAACTCTTAAACTGATCTGCTATACTGTTTGCATAGGTGAGGATGCTTGGATCTTTTCTCCACTAACTGTAAATTTCTTATTCTCTTCTACCAGAATGTAAATGTAATTATCTCCCTGGAACCCCACTGACAAGGATGCTGTTACCCAGTCAGACTTTCCTGGTAAACAAACACAATAAATAAATGCAATTAATAAATCATTTTTTTGTGAAATGAATGGCAAGATTAGAGCATTCAAACTGATATATAAGGCTATTGCTGTTACCTGTAGGTGGTATAGTGTCACAGTACTGACAGCAAGAGGTTCCCAGGTTCATTTCCTATCTGGGGTACCATCTCTGTGGAGTCTACATGTCTTCTCTGCATTTGTGTGGGTTTTGTCTGAGTGCTCCTGTTTCCTCCTATATTCCAAAGTCATGTAGTAGGTGGACTGGACACTGCAAATTGGCTGTAGGTGTGAGTGTGCATGTATGTATATGGTGTAGAACAAATGCAGCAGGGCTAGCCACCTGCCAGTATGAATATTGGCTCTAGAGGACTGTCACTATTGAAGTGACACCCCAACCCCCTGTGCAAAAAAAATGGGAAGAAGTGGTTGTGAATGGATGGATGGGCTACTGATGGTATCTAGGAATAAATGAACATTTCTCTGTAACTAGAATAATATATCATGACCTTCAGATACAAAGTTCACTTAGCTAGTGCTTTCAGCTGTAAAAGCACACATACAACTGTACTGTCATGCAATGCTGTTTACTGTTCATGGATCTAAATTGGGGGTGGCATCACAAGTCCAATGACAAAAAAAAAAATCAGCATTAAGGACAAGCGAGTAGGACCTTTTCCCTTCTAATATGTAGTCCACTCTTTAAAACAGTATTAATTATTATTTTGGAGAAGTATCTATGAAGATGCTGTGGAACATAATGAAGATGCTAAATGGATACAAGAAGTAAAAGAAAGAGAAAGAAGTTTAGGATATACCCTACACTGATCGACTACATTACAGTAACCATGAAACAGTGGCAGACCACTGTGCAATTAAGCCATGATAAAGGACAGATTATCATCCCAGGGATAAAAATTCAAAGGGGGATATTCCACGGTGGCTCTCTGTCACTGTTGCTATTCTGTCTTGCCATTAACCCATTAAGCTGTTTACTTAACAGCTTAGCCTATGGCTACAATTTGGCTCCTGAAAAAAAAAGTGTAAAGACTTCTCATCTTCTCTTTGTTGATGATTTAAAACTGTATAGCTCATCAGATGAGAAACTGAAAGCACAGCTGCAGGTTAACAAAACATTTTCAGATGATATAAAAATGCCATTTGGTCTTGATAAGTGTGCAAAAGCAACCTTTAAAGCAGGAAAACTGCAGCACCGGGAAAACATCAGTTTGAGACAAGAATGTGATATAAAAGAACTTGAGCAAGAGGGAGTGTATAAATATTTGGGAATTGAAGAATCAACAATAAAACATGAACAAATGTGAATAAAACTTAATAGGGAATACTTTAGAAGACTTAAATAAATCCTGAAAACAGTATTGACATCTAGGAACAAAATCCAAGCTATAAACCAATTTGCTCTTCCTGTTCTAACTTACAGTTTTGGAGTGATTGACTGGCCCCAAAATGTGTTGGGTAGATTGGATAGGAAAGCAAGAAGAATGCTTCATGTTCACCAAATAATTTATAAAAATCAGTGTGTACCAAGGTTATATATTCCCCATTCTGAAGGAGGGGTAGGCCTCCTTGGAATTGATTACATGTATAGATCTGCAATTGTGGGACTCCACCCATATCTGCTGACCTCACAAGACCCAAATGTAGTGAAAGTTTTGGAACATGAGGAGAATAAATCTAAGATGACTTCTCTGCTTAATTTAGCAGAAGCATATTGACATCAAGCAGGAATGAAAATCAAACCAGAAATAGATAAAAATCTGGCAGCAACTGAATGTGCCAAAAAACAAAAGAAAGAATATAAGGTGAAGGACCAGATGAGAAGGCAAGAAATGTCGAAAAAGCATAAATATAGCTTCAAGTATAGAAAAAGTCTAGAAGAACCTCATGTTGATCAGGAACAAATGCAGGAATGGTTAAGGAGAGGCGAATTCAACCCAAGAGATGACAGGTTAATATTGGCAGCCCAAGACAGTGGGCTATGTACACATTGGTTTACAAAGTCCATTGGATACATGGGAGAAATAGACAAATATTTTGTAAAAGTGAATTGGAAACAGTTGTACACCTTGTTGCTGATTGCAATGTACTAATGGCTGAAGACTGTATACTGAAAGGCTTAATAATGTGGCAAGATTGTTGCACTGGTGATTACGCAAACATTATGGCATTGAAATGGTTGAAAAACACTGGAAACATAAGCCTCAAAGCATCATAGAAAATGATGAAGTTTATGTCACATGGGATCACCCATTACCAATAGTTCAAAAGATAGATGCTAGAAAACTGGATATAGTGGTCCAAGAAAAGAAGTCAAGAGTAGCATTGATCATTGAAATCATCACACCCAGTGACTACAGTGCAAATGGTATATATTAGCTCATTTTTACTGGATCCCTAGAATAGGTGCAAGAGTGGCTAAAGATCCCTTAAACTTATTACAAAGTCATTGGAAGGGTAGTTTTATTTTAGCAGAAGATTTTAACTGCATTTTTAGTATAGAAGACACACATGAACAGGAGAAAGCTAAAATGCTGGTATCAGCTTCAGCACTAAATAGATGGATTAGTAACAATAATTTACTCTATTTACTAGCAAAAGCAGAAGATAAGTTATTGTTCTTCACTCATTATTTTATGTGCATGGGACGCAAACTAGAACTGATAGGATATATGCCTCTATAGGATTACTTAGTAAAGTGAATTATTTTAAAACTATTCCTTGTCCTCTAGCTGAGGGTTAATTTAGTAATGGGTATAAGGAAGTTTCAGATTCTTTATAGAATTTCAGATTCTTTATAGAATCCCAGTGTACATGATGAAATTTAAAGAGTTTAAGATTTACCTTAAGGAACACATTGAGGATTTTTTTGTCTTTGAATGATAATGGTCAGGTTAGTAAAGTCATACTATGGGACTCCATAAAAATGCAAACTAAAAACAGAATGGGACCATGGACTAGTAATAAAATGAAATAATGGGATAAAGAGATATTAAAAATACAAATTGAAATATACAAAGTGAGGTTTGAACAACAAACAAAGAAATTAGATAATACTGAAATCATTAAAAATTAATGACAGAATATCAAATAGTTTTAATGCATAAAGTGGAGATAACGTTAGAAAAAATAAAACTGCATAGTTATGTGATGACCTCAAAAATCTACATAGATTAGCCAATAGAAGTAACATGTTAAGCAAAAAGGCACAGATCAATAATATCCAAAATCCGCACACTAATAAGTTTACTTCAGATACAGAGCAAATGCTTAATATTTAAAAAAAAAAATCCAGAGGATCTTAATAAAGATAAAAGTAACAATCCTGATGATTAAAAAACTGACAATTGTTTAAAGAAAAATGTTACTTGTAAACTAAAGGACCAATAATTATCTCTGTTAAATAAGACTGTTACCCTGACTGAAGTTAAAAAAGCTTTAAAAAGGGTAAAAATGGTAAGGCGCCATGGTTAGATGGTTTAAGTGTGGAATTATATAGTCTGTTTCCATTAAATATTACAGAGTGACATTTTCAGGGTAATTCAGAGTGACAAAATAATTCCAAATTCGTGGAAATTTTTATAATCTCACCTATACTTAAACAAGGAAAGGATAGTAAGTTACTCTCCTCATATAGACCTATTTCATTATTAAATGTAGTCTATAAAATATTTGCTTCCATTTTTTTCCACAAGATTAATAGATATAGTAGATAATTAATAAAGATCAAACAGGATTTATAGTCAATAGATTAACATATGATAATACATAAAGGGTAGCAACTATCTTAGATTTAGCAAATGGAAGGAACATGAATTGACCCTAATTAGGTTAGATATTAAGAGAGTTTTTGATTCTGTAGATTGGAACTACTTGTTTAAAACTTTAGAAACCTTTGCATTTTTAGAACAGTTTACTGGAATTCTAAAAAAATCTGTATAGAGACTTCAAAGCATATGTTAAAATTGGATCTTACATTTTCAAGGGCTCACTTTAAACAAAACACAAAACAAGGGTGCCCCCTGTCTCCTTTATTATTTGCATTAGTTATCAAACACTTAGCTAATAGAGTAAGAAGCAATGGAAAATCTATGAATTCTAAATTAATAGAGACTGTCAATCTAAAATATAACTTTTTGCAATGATATTTTACTAACTGTATCGCTGCTGAAATTTAATAATAAAACTGAAATCAATAACTAAATAAGTTTAAGGATAAATAGAATATGAAGGAAAACAATTCAAACATTTAGGAATAAAAATCTATCCAGATGTAAGATTGTTAATAATAATTTTGAAAAAGTAATTGAAAAAGAAAGTTACTTCTTATTAAAAATGGAATGAATGTTTTTCTTTTACTTTGGAGGATAGGTTAGTGCTTATTAAAATGATTATATTACCCAATATTTTATATCTATATCTATATGTGTGTCTCTCTCTCTCTCTCTCTCTCTATATATATATATATATATATATATATGGTTTCACTCCAGAATCTTGAATTACTGAAAACTCGAATTACATATGGTTGAGACTATATAATTGAGTTTTCAGAAACTTGAAAGTCTTAACTGAAATAAAAGAAAATATCCAAAGACCGTTTCTGCATGGGGGCAAACCCCCCTGCACCCCATACCCCCAACTTAAATATACCAACTCCAAGATCACACTACAGTGGAGAAAAGGGAAATCTCCCATTCCGCTCTGTATGCAGAAGTGCAGAATGTGAGATTTCCCATTTCACAGAGATGGTATATTTAAGTATGGAGGGTGCAGAGGGGCTTGCCCCCTGCAGAAACGATGTCTTTGGATATTTTTTTTTATGTCAGTTCAGACTTTTGAGTTTTTGAAACCTCAATCATATGGTCTTAGAAGGAAATTAATTTCAATCTTTAGAATCTGCATATATGAAATCAATTCTTAAACAGTTAAGAAATATGTTTTGAAACTCCATTAATATTAAAATGGAAAATTATGTTTTCTTATTGCACATACCTCTAGATTTATGGACGTTCAGATCAATGTTAAAATGAATTTAATAAAAAAGAAATGGATTAGTATTATGGTCTGATTGCTTTGAAAAAGGAAAAGTTATGAGAGGCTCAATAGTTGGTAAGAATAAAGCTTTGATACTTAAATCTGTTAGTCAAGCTTCTTCACGTTTATAATGGAATGTTTTTATGTGGAAATATATAAGTAAAATGTTTGTTACTCCATATAACATTTCTGTTTAGCAAAATGACTTATTCAGTTTGTTGGAGCAGTAGTAAAGATGTGAAAGCTGATTGGACACATGTTTATGGACTCTAAAAAATTAAATGTATATTGGGAAGAGATAAGTACATTTTTACGTGGTTATGGTCTGATAATTGTTCTTTAAATAGATCCATAACACTAATGGATGCTCTACTTCCTGTATCTGTAAATGCCAAAGTGCAAAGATTCTTTTGGACTCTATTGGCAGTTGCTAGAAAAGTCACTACAAAACATTGGAAATCGAACTTAGTTCCTATGTTCAAAGAATTTTTAAATTTAGCAAAAATACTATGTAAAACTAAAAAAGAAGTGATCAGAATGATATCTATAAATCATAGTAAGACCTTTACTTGTTGGGATAACCTTGAAATGTTGCTATTGAAATACCAAGATTCTTAACGTTTTAATTGTATAAGATTATCTTAATGATTAAATGTATTCCTATCATTGTATAACAGTTGCTGAAGATGAATTTCTTCCTTTATGTGTATATATTGCTGTTGTTGTGTCTTTTGGCTTTTCCCGATTAGGGGTCGCCACAGCGGAACTCCAGTCCGCTAATGATTGGTAGTGGATTTTTACGTACCAGGTTACCAGCCCTGATGCACAACCTTCAACAAAGGCACGCCCCATTCATGTATGCCGCCACACAGAAAACGCTCTAGCTGAGAATCGAACGGGACCAAATCTTGCTATGAGGCGACAACGCTACCACAGCACCACCACCGCAGTTAAATATGCTAAATTAATAACAATTTTCTTAAAAAAAAAAGAAAAAAATAATAATTTCCATGTCATCCATTTTGTAGCAGAAAGTGTTTGCCTGGTTTCTCTATGTTGGGAATCACTCCAGGGAACTCAAAGTGCAGTTGTTTATTGGATTCAACTTTTTTTTTCTGCTGTGGCTATAAAGTAGGCATGTTTGTGTGACTCTGTGCTCATTCCCCACAGATGTCAGCAATGCTTGGCAACCTTGCCTATGTATTCAAAGTGTATTTTTTTCTGAATCCAGTGCCATCCAGGCTGAGATAAGGAACTTTACTGTATTTTTGTACTTGCTCTTACTGATTTCAAGGGTCACTACTATTTTATGGTATTTTCAAAGCATTTAAGCAACTTTTATCTAAAAAGCACTCATTGTCTATTTGTTGATTCACTGATCTGCCTTGATTTAATTCACCTTGCAGAAAGGCAATCTAGTTGGAGGCTTAGGTGTGTGGTGTTTGTCTGCACTTGAGAGTTATTTTTAATGTGGTTTTACATTAAGAGTTTCTAGGGTCTTCCAATTTGTAGCAGAAGGTGTTTGTCTTCTTTCTCTGAGTTGGGAAGCAGGCAAGGGAGTTCAGAGTGGAATTATATACTGACAAGAGGGCATAGGAGTTAGTTTTTAGCTTTTTCTCTGTGGCTATAAAGTAGGCACATTTACACAAAGTCTAGCAAATACCTGTAAATTTTAGATAAAGCAGTACTGAGAACATTAACCTGTAACACAGTAAGGTTTTGAGTGGATTTAAACATAGGACAGCTAGTTAGAACATTAAACAATATTAATAAAAGATCATAGCACTGCCTAACAGCTAGCCTGAAACCCAGACACCAGACAGATAATCACCTGTAAAACCGGGTCCCCAAACCATTATAGATCAACCATAATACAGGTCCTGATAATATGGATATGCATTTTCCTAATGTCTAGGTGGCCAGTATGGTAGCTGTATGTAGAGCATGTAATTGTCTTACATACTCTGGCAACCTTTTAATCTTTAAAGAAACTCACACAGTATGTGAGAGATATACATACATAACTTCCTTGAAGGCTAAAATCTTCCTTACTAACAAGGCTGTTAACAACATACACTTTGTATTCTACACACATGCTGCTCACCATACACATAGACCTTCTTATTCTGAAGGACTTAAAATACACATTTCCAAACCAGAAAGGCTCCTAAGCCATCTAACAGCCAAAAATTCAACCCTAACCCCTATCCCAATAACTCACCACTCAAAACCCAATACAATGCAACTCTTATTTCACAGATGGTATAGCATTCTTAACCAAGGATTCCCCAACATCTAATTCCAACCCTGTCCAACAACAATGTATCATCACATCCACTTTCACCTTCAAACCTGTGACCACATCCAATATAAAACTATTCTGAGACAAACTCAAACCATTCTCTACTGCAGCTGATAACCTTCCAAGTGAGTACCTTAAAATAGCTGCTAATAGCATCACCAATCCTGTCCCATTTGTTATAAATAGGACAATCCAGGAACCCCACATTCTTTCTCTCTATCTCTGGAAAAAGTCACACATTATTCCTCTGCACAAAGTTGAAAATTCAACAGACATTACTAACTTTAGACCTGTAATAATATTTTCCCCCTTTCTAAAATACTTGAAAAATATATTCAAAATTATTTGGTAAACTATCTCCTGCAGGAAGAACTCCCATCCCCACACAACATGGCTTCCATCCTTCTCATGGTACTAACACTGCACTTCTAACCTATTTAGATACTGTCAATAAAGCTAGAGATAATGGCAAACTAGCCTCCTCCTTATTTATAGACTTGTCTAAAAAGCCTAAATTAGTTAGAACTACTCCATCAACTAACAAATACATAGCCTCTTACCACCTATAGAATTATCCAGCACCCATCTGTTTGTCCTGCCCTAAATGCCTTTCTACAAAACTATGTTCCCAGTCACACATTAACATAGATTGCAATTATTTCTTTTTACTCCAAAGAAATAGTAAGACATTTTCTTTGACCTCAGTAATGCACATATTTTTATGAAGTAGATTAATAATCTAACTTTTTTAAATATTTTAAAATATTTTTGTATTTGATATGTTAAAAGTATCACTCATTAAGATTCAGTGATGAAAAACCCCATCTGCTGGATGTTGTCTGTATCCTCACCTGTATCAGTCAGGTCAATATGGTTCTCCCACCTCTAAAACCATTCTGAAAGACTTCCTAGCCAAAATCTGTCTCTGTTCTTACTCAAAACAAGGATACACTATATTCCTAAATGTAGACAGATACCTATTCATACCTTACACCTCCTTATTATACCTTCTTCACTCAATTCCTTACTTCTACCAATTGCTCTCCTCTGAATTTTTGTCTCTTAATATATCACAAGCCTGCTTTTCCCCTCACTTTCTGTTGCAATCCCCATTTATATTATACTAACCTATCTTTAATTTCCATATAAACTAGCTAAAAGTTCTCTAAATATTAACTCACATATACTTTTAACCAGTGTTTTCATATTATGTCTGATTTGGTATGATTATTTAAACTGAAGAAGTTTTAGTATTATTTTTGAAGACTGAAAATTTATTGTTCATAAAAGGTTTTGTAATACTTTAGAAGTTTTCTACCTGGCCCTCCACTGAAAATGGACTACTATCCTTTCAGACTTTTATGGTAATCAAATGTCAGTGAATAAATAAATAAACAGAAACATGTATCCTCAACAGTCACTAAAGCACATAGGGAAAATAACACCTAACACCACACATAAGCCTACACCCAATGGCCCACAAAGAAGAAAGGCTATAAGGCAAGCAAACACTTTACCAAATATTCTTGTCATAGGAAATTCCATTGTACAACACACAGATACCCCTCTCACCAGGCTAGACAAAGAGACAATAATGTTTAGTTGTCTATCTGGAGATAGGATCTGTAATATCATGCATGCACTCAAGCCACTGCACCACATGTACCAATATGATTCTATCATAGTCCATGTGGGTGTAAATGGCCTTAGATGTATCTCATTGGACTATATGAAAAGAGACATATGTCTCTGAATATGTGTTACACACAAGTATGTGTCTTGCATTGAGTAGCATTCTACCTTTACCTAGGAAGATGCTGCAGTATGAACAAAACATTATTGATTTTTTAACAGTTGGCTTAGTTTCTGGTGTCTCTCCAAGGGGATCAAATATCTATCAGCATGAGAGGACATGGTTAACAGAACATGGTGCTTTTCCAGTGATGGTCTGCACATGTTCCCCCCTGGGCTTTTGGATATTGGCTAAGACTTTATCCACCCCCCTTAGAGCCTCTTTTACACAATGTCAAAATGATAAAACTACCAATGTAGTAAAAAAAAAACCTTAAGGTGCTACTGCTCAGTGCTAGGAACTTAAACAAGAAAATCCACATCCTACTAGCTCTTCTTACTTTGGAGAATGCAGACATCTGTGCTATCACTGAGCCTTGGTTTAAAGCCATAGAAAGTACTCCAGCAGTGCAAAGTTACAGTGCCTTCCACACATTTAGACCAACAGAAACAACACACTCAGGCTAAAGATGGAGGGGCCTTGATTTATGTTAGCAACAAATACAACTCCAGGTTAAATAAATAGGATGATGGCCTAGAGCGCATCCATGTCCATGTCCTCATAGACAAGCTTTAGTACCATATCCTAGCCAGCTACTGGTCACCATCTATGACCAACAAATTCACAACTTGTACCTTACCCTACTGCAGGCACTCAACATTCAACCAAACACCCTATTTATGGGATACTTTAACTACCCCTCTATAGGCTGGGAAATTTACATTTCTCTAACTCACAGTCACAAAATTTGCTGGACATTGTCAAAACAAACACCCTGGACCAGGTAGTATGCACTCCACCCAGAGTCTCAAAAATATTAGACCTGGTATTCACCAGCATAGGAAAGTGGTGGCCCTCTCCAATGTCACATCCTCATTGGTGTGATCAGATCACAAAGCTGTCTCCCTTGAAATAAAAATCAGCTCTGAAAACTCAACTAAACCAGTAATATTTAGGAACTATTCTAAAGCTAACTGCATCCTGTTTTACAGTTTGTCAAAATTAAGTACTCTGACAAATCCAGAGAACACAGCTGTCTATGCAGAATTGTTCACTGAAAATTTATAGAAACATGTAAATGGCTGCATTGAGGCTGCCATAGCTACCAGAAGAAAACCTACATCTAACATCAAAAACAACCCTCCCCACTGTGAAATCCTGACCTTAACCTAGTATATAACAAAAGAAAAAAGTTATTGACAAAATTAAAAAGAACAACTCTCACAGAGACAAGAGCCCTCTGGTTAAACTAAACAGGAAATTAAAACATATAATAAGGTCCAATAAGGCAAATTATGAGGTCAGGGTAGTCTGTTAAATGAAAGACAATCACAAAGCCTTGTTCAGCTATGTCAGGAACCTTAAAAGTAGCACACAGCAGTATGCAGAACTGGTGGTAAATGGCACACTGTTCACTGACCAGGATGACATAGAAAATCTTTTAGCTGATACATTTAGCACTAACTTCACCCCCCACCACCCCCATTACCCCCTGTGAAATCCCTTCAAGCATATTCCCTCCACAACTATTAAAATGGAGCAGGTCCTGTCAGTGCTTGCTAAGGCCAAAAACACTGTTTCAATGGGCCCTGAAATTATCACCTGCTAAATAATCTCTAACATTACCTAGCATGAACATTAGATGAACTGTTCAACTATAGCCTCAAACCTTGTGAA